>NW_020955751.1:0-22326 GCF_003031625.1 Empidonax traillii | reverse complement strand
AAAAAAAAAAAAAAAAAAAAAAAAAAAGTGAGCTCTATTTTTTTAATATATTCTGATTTCTTGGTTTGCAGTGTATATAAGCACTTACAACATTTTTCACTTTCAGTAATTTTTGAGTGCTTCAAACAGTATTTTCCAATTACTTCTCAACGATGCTGAACCTAGAAATGTGGGGTTTTTATGTGAAGGTTGAGATTCTTGTTGATTCACTTGACAATGAGAGCTGAGACATCAGGACTTTTTTTATGTTTTATATCAAATACTATGAGGCTCATGATAAATATGACTTAGGAACACAGCACTGATGAAAAGAGGAAATAGCAAACCCAAAACCATGTTGAAATAAGGCTTATTTCCTGTAAGACCAAGAGAGACTTTTCAGCCTCTTCCAGTTTAGTGTTAAGGATTCTGTAATATGAGATAAACCTGGCAGACAGTCATGCATTATCCAAGCAGAGTGATGCCAACATAGCTGAAGAGAAACCAGTCTGTAAGAGAACCAGGAGATCTGGCAGAAGACCAGTTGGCCTTTAGGAAAACTTACTTAGACTTGACCCTTGACTCACAGCCATCAAATCTTTTTCTGTTTTTAAATTTTATTTCAAGCCCATGTTTATCTCATCAGCAACATGTTACTGTACTGACCTGCATCTTTAAGGATACTGTACTGTCTGCAATCAGAGAGTACGAACATCACTTGTAGTGGCACTTTGCGCCAGAGCTGTTGGCGTGAATCGTGGGCAGGAGGAGTTCTGCTAATAACATGTTATCAAACATAAAACATTGCTTATGCCTAGATTTACTTGTCAAGACAAACAAGTTACACAGAGAACTGCCACTTTATTCCTCACTCTTTCGAGGTACTGGTATGTGTGAAGCTGATGCCCCGAATAGTAATCGGGACCTATGCACTGAGATGTTTAGAAAAGGCACAGGGCTGCCCACATGTTGAAAATTAAAAACTTACACAAGTTGCTCTGGGTCATAGCCAAAAGGCTTGTCTTTATCTTTCTGACCTCCATTCCTGAACAGCATTGATTTCATTTTTATCCAGTTTGTGATCTTCAGGCAAAATCAGTGTAGTTCAGCCTTAAGCAAGAGTCACATCTAAATACTTCTCAGGATCTTAGCTGACACACCTCTACAAGGAATACTGGAAAAACTGTACCTTGAGTTAGAGGAAATAAAACAAAGACTGTGGCAATATACACACAGATGGCCAAGGCAGCACATATTCTGTTCACACTTTCTTAAGACACAAAAGCTCTGAATTGGTCAGGCTGTTGTACTGGATGGTCACTGCAGGTCATTTCTGATTGAAATGGTCTATTCTATTCTATCCTACTTGAAAAATCTAACTGACTCAACCTCATGAAGACCAGGACTCCCTTTGCCTTAGGTTATCTTTAAATCATTCAAGAAGAATAAAGAGAAGTTTTGCTAAGCTTAGCATTAAATCCTCATCAACAGGATAAATCCCAGTATGTAAAAAAAGTCACAGCTATATTTTTGTAGAATGTGAGTTTTAGTTTACATGCTGGATCAAGTTCTCCAGGCCTCGCCTGAACCAGACAAATCGCCACAGGGTAGAACCTGATCTCAAAGAGATCATCCTAAATCATGGAGAACACAGAAGATACGGGTGAAGAAGAGAGAAAACTGAGGGGAATGACAAGAACCTCAGTGAAATCAGTGAAAGAGAGTCATGAAGCCACCTGAAGAATATGCCATTATGTAATTTCCTAAAATAAAGGCATGCTCCTCTATCTTAGGAGATGAAATTACTAGGATAATTTAATACCAGCAAAGAATTTGGAGAAAGCTCCCCAAATAACTCAGCAAAGAAAAAAGCCAGCACAGTTATATCAACTACCATCCTCAAAAACTGATAATGTTGATATAATTCTTTTAATCTGTGTTTGGCGCTCTTAACCCTTGACCAAAGAAAACAGAGAGATGAGAGCTGAAGGAATAAGCCAGTGAAGCGTAAGTAGAAGGAGGAGGTGTGATCACAGATTAAGAAAGATGCAAGGAAAGAACAAAAGCAAATAAATTCTCAACAAACTAAAGAAAATGGGCCTTTGGCTACAACATGTGGCCTCTGAACTGAAATTCTATTTTTCCATGGTTGTGTGAGGCTGCATAGAATGTTTTCCTTCAGCTAACATAAACACATTACTCAAGCTACTTTAAAATTTGAAGTTACTCAAGATTCTGGCTTGGGTTCAGTCCCATGCTAAAGTGAACAATCTTTGACTTGGAAATGGATATATTTATCAGCAAAAATACTGACATAATTACACTAGTTATCCAAGATTAAGTGCTTTTGCTTTCCTTTGAAAACTAACAAATGCCATAGCTATGACCAGGGGTGAATGTGATTCCCAACCACTTCTTTCCACCAGGCAAGCTCACAGTTTTTTTAATCTCCTCAACCCTTACTTCTGTTTTCTGTGGGAGGCAGGGAACGTGACCTCATAAGGTATCTAAGATGACTTTTTGTGAGTCTCACCTTGGTAGCCCCAAGTGAGGGTACTATAACCTGGGAGGCCAGCAAGCAGGTAGCATTCTCCTCTGTTCTTTTCTTGGTCAAGCTTTTCTTCTTCTAATTTCATGTGATTATGCACTGAAGTTGTCTGTTTGGATGCTTTCAATCTCTCTCTCTCTCCTTTGTCCATATTATTCTTACAGCTACTGAAAGACCTTCTCTGCCTGAACGGCCTGTCAAGTCACATACAAACTAACTTTATGTAGCACTATAAATATTGTAAATGACAACAGATTAAAGCAGCATATCATGGTGTAATTTCAGATATACATCCCCACTGCCCAAGCACTTCGTCCAAAGCCCACTGATACTGGTAGAAGCAACTATACCAATTTTATATAGGATTTGCATTAGTACTTGTGTGGGAAAACAGAGCCATCTCACATGCAGAAACCTCACCTACCTTTCTCAGTCCTAAGATAGCAGCAGGCAGGGGATCCTGCTATAACAAATAAGTAAACTCTGACCATGATCTTACATAGAAAGTTCCCTTCTTTATTTATTTATCTTTTTGTTTGTTTGTTTTGGATTCAGAGTGAATTTGTCACTCTGAAATTTTGGTGGAAAATTTGAGGTGGTCTTGAAGAAACTCTTGCCCATACAACAAAGCACTTTTCTGTCACATATTTCTGACTTCTCCTGGATGGATCTCCTTGGAGTCTAGGAGAATTGCTGAGTGTCTGTGGCTTATTCAACAACAGCTGTAATTCAAGTAATTCAAGATCAGCTATGAAATAGTTATTAAATTGTTACAGGTTTGCACTTGCTACAGCTGGCACACTGAACTGTAGAACCAAGACGACTTTGTTCCCCCCAAGGGTTTCAGTTGCTGAATATGCTGCACTGGATTAGAAAAAGTCACCTACTCCAACTTACTTAGCTACAGTTCAGAGAGGGAACTAGATGATGCAAGATTGATACAAACATCCTTCTCTACCACTTAGTATTGCTAAATCTGAACGTTTTTGGCATAGAAACCTGCAGTTCGTTCTTTCGTTGGTTAAACAGTACCTGCTTTCCAGATGCCTCTGACATCTGCCTTGGCTGCAGATGGGAACTACAGCGTACACATCACAGACTCTGCACTTAACATTGCAGCACAGCAAACATAGAATGCACAGGCCAAAAACCTGAGCTACCCTTTGCAGTTACTCTCTGTGTTATTCATCAAAGCAGACAAGAGGAAAAGGGCTTTGAGTAATTAAGTGCTGTTTGGCAGCTACCCTAAATACATAGATCACCACACCATTAATCTGAAACGGTGACTGAGAGACCTTTGGTGCTGTGCACCCACTTCACACACAGCACAGTCACAGGATTACTAGCAAGAAATGTATGCCATGACTTCACGTCATTACTTTCCTCTGAACCAGTCTCCTGGTCCTCTGGCTAGTACAAAGGCACCAGATTCCTTAGCAATAGTGGAACCTCTCCAGCTTGATGTGAACTGAGCACATGGCCACATTGGTTGCCCAGGGCCTGGGTATCTCACTACCAGCATTTCCATCCAGCTTCTGTGCTCTGCCCAAACACAGAGGAACTAGTTTGACCAGGCTCCTGTCAAGCCCCCTGAGATGTCCATTTTGCCCTCTTTCTCCTCACACCATAGTAACACTTGTAAAGACTGAACTTTATTAATAAAAAATCAGGAACATCAACAGTGAAATCACCGACACCATATGTACTTTCAGACATTTAAACATAATTGTTTTTAAAAACAAAATAACTGTAACATATTAGGAAACACTATTCTGGTGCCTTTGAAAAATGCCTATCTCTGATACCAAGAATTCCTCCTAAATTGGTATTTGGGTTGACTCTACTTTTATCATATCTTCCTTATGCTAGCAGCCATCTACACCCAGTGATCAGCTTAATAGGCTTGTTAAGATTTCTCAGACTTATCTGAGTCTATTCAGTGATGGAGGATGGGATAGGATATTTTCAGTTGGAAGGGAGTTACAATAATTATCTAGTCAAACTTCCTGACCAAAACTTAAAGCATATTAGTAAGGGCATTGTTCAAATGTCTCTTAAACACTAGCAGGCTTGGGGCATCAACCACCTCTCTAGGAAGCCTTTTCCAGTGCTTGACCACACTCTCAGTAAAAAGAGGCTTTTTAATGTCCAGTCTGAACTGCCCCTGGTGTAGCTTTGAACCATTCCCATCCATCCTACCACTGGATTCCAGGGAGAAGGGATGAGCACCTCCCTCTCTCCACTTACCCTCCTCAGGAAGCTGTAGAGAGCGATGAGGTTACTCCTCAGCCTCCTCTTCTCCAAACTAGACAAGTCCAAAGTCCCTAATCGCTCTTCACAGAACATGACTTCCAGCCCTTTCAACAGCTTTGTTGGCTTCCCCTGGATGCATTCAAGGACCTTAACATCCTTCTTAAATTTTGGGGCCCAGAACTGCACACAATACTTGGGGTGACGCTGCATCAACACTGAGTACAGCAGATTAATCACCTCCTTTGACTGGACTTTAATGCACCCCAGGATGAGGTTTTCCCTCTGGGCTGCCAGGACACACCACTGACTCATACTGAGCCTGCTATCAAACAGCACCTCTGGATACCCTCATGCAGGGTTGCTCTCCAACCACTCCTCTCCTAATTTATACCTGTTCCCGGTGTTACTCTATCCCAGGTGCAGAATTCAGCATTTCAACTTCTCAAATTTCATCCCATTAGTCACAGCCCAATGCCCCAATCTATCTAGATCCCTCTGCAAGGCCTCTTGTCCCTCAAGGCAGTCAACAGCACCTCCCAGTTTGGTATTGTCAGTGAACTTGCTGACTGTACATCCAGCTCCAGCATCCAGATTATTGATAAATATACTGAACAGAGCTAATCCCAGGACTGAACCCTAGGGAACTGGGGAACACTGCTAGTGACTGGTCACCAGCCAGGCAAAGCTCCATTCTCTACAGAATTCCTTGAGCCCTGCCCTTCAGCCAGTTTGTCACTCAGCACACTGTAAACCCATTCATCCCACAGCTGGACAAAGTGCCCAAAAGGATGTTATGAAGAGCAGTATCAAAAGCCTTATCAAAGTCCATAAAAACTACACCTACCACCTCCTCACCTGCTGGGCAGGTGACCTTTTCATATCAGATTACTTAAACAGCATATGTGTGCACTTGTTCTCCATTTGTTGTACCTGTTGATCTCATTATGTGGGTTACATTTGAACAACTCTGGTTCTGCGGAGTCAGATACATTCACTTGTATCACAACACTCAAATTCTATATACATATTCAAAAAAGTTAATAATGTATTTCCATAATGTTTTGTATGAATACCTGAAAAGATAATGAGCTGTTGTTACACTTTTGTGAGCTGAAAGTTTACAGCATGAATGCATTAATGAATGGACTGTTTTGATCAAGCAAAAAAAAAGAAAGAGAAGTGACTGATTCTCTTGACTTATTCTCTTGCCTGCTCGATTAAAAAATTGATTCAGTCTTCAATCTGTTGCTTGGAGGACCATACCAAATAAACAAAAAGGGTGACGATGCAGTGTGGGATGAGCAGAACTAAAGAAAATCAAGATATAACTGTTTTCACAGAGCCAAACACCCTGGTGAGAGGATGAGCCATGGAAGACATGCCTGAATTCCCATGTTAGTTCTGAATTTTCCTTTGTCTCCCTTAGTCACCAAGGATCTTAGCTATAATAGAGAGCAGACTGCAGTGTGGTGCTGACACACTGGAGCATCTTGAAATGAACTTGTTAGAGCAATCTAATTCCAGTTGGCCAGAGCACGGCACTAAGAACTTCATCATGCTTCTCCTGTTGAGATAATTAAAAGTATAAAAAATGGCTAGTGCTTCAGAGATAGCTGTCATCAGAAAGACTATTTTTTACTATTGGGTTTTCCTTTCTGCTGAGACCTAGATCTTCCTGATACAAAACCTAATGCTGTTTGACACTCTTCTAGAAGAAAAAGATAAATTAGCCCCTTCTGTTATGATTAGATACATCAAGAAGTGTTTGGGTAATACTCCCAGGCACATGTTGTGAGTCTTGGGAATAGTCCTGTGCAGGGTTAAGAGTTGGACTCAATGATCCTTGTGGGTCCCCTCCAACTCAGCATATTCTGTGATTTCTGTATCCCAGATAGTTTGGTTAGCATTTCCTTCAGTGTTGATAGATCTTGCTAGATGGCACTCTGTGCAGTGTACAGTGCAGACAAAACATCAGTGTTCTTCATTCCTCACCTGTAAAGAGATACTGTAGTTTCCTGATTTCTGCATGGGCAATGAAAAAAACTGCTAGAAATTGAGATTGATAAGGGATGGGAAAGGATAAGGAGGTGACATCTGCCTCGTTATAAGCATCAGCTTGGTACAATGGACATGGTCCTCCATTCAGCCATATATTTGAGTGCCAGAGCCAGGCACATGTTTAAAATAACAAAAGCCCTCACAGGGAGAAGGAGAGATGAAATATATACCCTGAACCCATGTGTAGTCAACCTCACAGTAGGAAGAGAGCTGATGTTTTCTCTAAATGTTTCACTGATGATGCATGAACACTCCAATTAAAAGCAAATTAAGAGGGAATATTCATCAGGAGGCTTTGTTAGTGAAGCAGTTAATTGTCTGAAATCTTAAAAAATGAAGGGTGCTTCTGTAGTCACATGATAATAAACCAGAAGATAATTCCAACAAAAATAATTACAACCAGCTGTTTCTTAGGGAGCTTTCACGTTGAAAGTGCAGTGGAGAAACACCTTTGTCATCTACCAGGGTTCACAGAGTCCTGCTAACTCCTTCAATTCAGGGAACAAATCCATTATGCAGTTTAGAGTACCATGCTCCAACAAGCTGTTCAAGCTGCAATTTGCATCTTGAATGCTGTGCAAGGCAAAAAAATATCTGAGTCATGCCAAAGACTGTTTCACAGCAAAAAGAAAGAGGGGAAAGAATGACTGTAAGAAAGAAACCTTTACAAAATAAGGGAATCCAGGGGAATAAGCATCCACAAGCAGGACTGGTATGTGATTAGTCCCATGAAAAACCCTCTTATAAGTCATCGTGAACAGTTCCACTGTGAATTGTCTCTATGGAAAGAATGCCCAGTGGTTAAAGTGCTAGCCAGGAACTTGAGAGGCTCCTGCTTGGCCATCCACTCTCCATGTGAGCAGAGTAGGGTCACTTGGGTTATGCTCCCAGGCTACATTGCAGAAGAAGGCAAAAGATCCCTCTGTGAGTTTTAAGTGGGATGATATTCCCAAAAGCCACACATAGAGATGCTAGCACACATTTTCAAAGCAATAAAATTTCATTGTGCCCAAGCTGCTAATTAATCCAAGCACATGCTTCAGCTAACGCAGCTTGCCTGATTCTGGAATAGCTCAGTTAACACTAGGACTGTGCTTTGTTTCATGCATACCTTGGACATATGAAACATGCCCAGTGTCTCTCTGCATCTCATCTCTCTTTCCATAAATCAGGGATAGTGATCATCCCTGGCACCGTGCACAAATAAATGCAGTGACAACAGTGAGGCTTTAAGATATTATGATGAGGAGAAGGCTGGGAGATATTTCTAAATATGACAGATCGGATGAATTGCAGTGTGATAGTGCTGGCTCCATGCTAACAATTTGTGCTTGCCTAGAGTACTGATGCCAAGGGCATCCTGCCTGGGTCCTCAGAGCTCTGCTGCCCCACAGATCCCTCCAGAGCTAACCCAGCAGCATGGCAGCTCCCCAGTCAGCACAACCATCACAATGACTGTGCTAAGTTCCCCGTTCAGGTGACCGTTTCTAACCTGTCAAAGATGAGTATGTCTACAGGGAATGGCAGCATGTAACAACTCATGTGGCCAGAAACCAACGTGCCACCTACCTCAACTTTTGCAGCTCGGTCAGATACCACATGCAGAGGGTGTCAATCAACCAGCTGTGAAAAGGACTTGGCTCTCTACACCCTTCTGGAAACTCTTGCTGAATAGATGAGGTGCACCAGGGGTCTAGGCCAGTGTCATCTTATCCAGTCACCTATTTTCTAGAAAGGCTAGGGTCTTCCAGGACAGAGCTGTAGAGATACTCTGCTGCCCCAAAGTTACTAAGGCTGCACTTCTCATCCATGGAATACTGAGTGTCAAAGTGCTGCATGCAACACCTCCACAGCAGCAAGGAGGGAAAATGTTCTTTAAGGACCAAAGTGAGACTGGGATTAGACACTGATCTAGGGAACTGCCAGACATATCACCCCTGAACAATTTTACCAGTTTTATGTTAGAAAATGAGACATACACTTTGTGTTCAGGAACAATACAAGCTGCGATTCAATTGAATTGCTCTGTTATTACTAACTCAAGAGATTTCATGTACTCTTTACAGGGTGCAAGAATAGATTTTTCTAACTCAAAATCACCATAATAAATCACTGTTATTTTCCTTTGCTTTTCTATTCTGTCCTACCTCACACATTTCATCATAGGGAGTAAGAGTGGCTGAAGGTGGCATATGCAGGACTTAAACAGGCAAAGACATACTGGATTTACTCAGAAGAGAACCACCACCACATCACTCCATCAGGAAAGATGCTATGGTGTGCAATTGCTTAATTACTCTTTCTTACAAGGGCTGATGTGGTGCATGAAAAACTTTCTTACACACTCTCACACATTCCCTCAAACTATGTGGCTCTTCCTATAAAAAAAGAAAGGTCTCCCAGGTGGGGAAGGCTCTCAGGAAGAAGTGAACCTCATGTTCATGTGTGCGTACATGGTTTTGCCCTGCTCAACACAGGGACACTTCCATGGTTATGATACTGGGAGAGGCTAATCACATCCTCCAAGACCTAGGTCTGTTTTGCCTATTGCCTCTACTCATCTCAGAAGAAAGTAACTTCTTGGGCAAACCTGCAACAGCACTGAGACCCCAAAGACAGAGTAGCTTGATAATTCACATTTTCAACTGTAAAAAACAATGTGCTTTAACAAATACTAAGTTTTTTCATGCAGAGGAGAGGGGCTTCAGCAAAACAAGCAATACAGCCCAGAAGACAAGGCAGCCTAATGGTTTCCAGCAAGTGGAAAATTAGAAGGTAAATTCTCACTCTAAATCAGGCAGTGGAGAGATTTTAAGATGGTTCTTAATCTTAACCCCTGCTGTCTTGTGCACAGTCTGAACAAGATCACAAGCTCTAGGAATGCCTATAAAATTGGGTCCTGCAGGTGAAAGATGCTTGAGAACCCAGTTGGGTTTTAAAGTTGGAGCAACAGAAGAGCTGAGTTCATGTCCAGTGGCATAAATTATTCTGGACTTTCACAGAAGGTTCCTGCGCATACAGAAATCAAGCACATCTGGCTGAAACAGCTGCTGGGTAGGGTTTGAAGGGACGTGTCACAGCACCTTAGTGGGCACTTAGGCTTCTTTGTGGAACTGCTCCTCTTAACACACAGTGCAATTGTATGTCCATCTCCTGTCATAGCCCAGGAGTCTCTACAAAAGAGACCAGTCTGGGCTCCAAGCTCTTAATACTGTTCATTTAAAGAATATCAGTCTGGAAAGTCCCAAGCCAGACACTGAAGGTCAAGGCTAGATGTAACTTGAAGATGTTGACGTAAAGCCACTTGATACAGTAGCCAAGAAAATGTGAACCCTTTTTAGCTCAGTGTTCTCAAAACTTGCCTTCATAGATAGCTAGTGACATATGGGCACAGTCACTGTTCTAGTTAGCACAGCTTTTCACAGAACTTAAAGAAATTTTGGAGTGTGGAGTACTGTGACCTGAGACCCACCTGCTGCAACTGGCATTGGCTAGTGGATTTGGGTAAATGCTCACAAATGAAGTCAAAATGCTCCACAGCTAATGACTTGGCATTAAATCATATTCTTCTATGGAGGAGGTTGCTCTGTTTTTCTAAGGAAGACTTTTCCAGTGAGTGATTTCAAAGGGGGTAACTCGATAATGACAATAATAAAGGCATGAGAACATGGTAAAGGTTCTGCATTTTTATAAGGCCAAACTATAAAGATATTTATAACAGTCAATAACCTTACAATCTCCAAAACATAACTACAAACAATGACATGAATATGCTTAGGTGACTGCTGGACTTAATCCAGTGCAGTTGAAATCAATGGAGGGACGTCAGGGACACTGGACTGTGTCCAGAAGTGAGCAAATGAAAAGCACAGCACAGTGATGATTCAGGCAGTCTTCATACAGTGGACTAAGCACATCAGACACTGGCAGACCTGGCACAGGAATTCTCAATGGAAAACCCTCAGTAATGCACAAATTGTCTCATTTTTGAGCTATTCGGGGCATATTTTTCAACACCAAAGCTAAGGTCCCAAAGCCATAACTAAGGCTTTCCACAGGGCTTAGTGGATTTACTGTGAGTCAGGTTTAGTATAGCATCATTGCCTTCATTGTGAATTCTGTTAAATTGTTTCCACTTTCTCACCACTGTGTTTCCAGTAAATATGTGTTAGGCAAAGACTAAAGGAAGCAAAAAAATAAAGTCTCAGTTGCTTAGCAGTAAAACATATGGACAGTTTCTGCAAACAGTTTGGATGTTTGAGTGCTGAAGGTCTGTACTTGGGGTGTTTCAAACAGGACTGAACAAGAGAAAACTCACAATTCTTTGTTTGCCCTGATGCTCAGTGGAGTATGTCTCCTTCCAAGATTTCAGTACTTCCGTGGACATTTTCAGTAGGTGTTGCATAAAGACCCACCTTTGGATCTCCTAAGGATGTTCAAAAGACTTTTGTCTCTCTCCCTCTGCCTTGGACCTTGTGAGGCCTCCAGGAGCACTGCCTGCTTATGACTAGCTGCGAAAAACTTCCTCTGCACATCTATGTGCTTCTAACACTCTCCTTCTCCTGACCCTCTTCTGGATAATAAAGAATATCCCAGCTTGATACACCAACTCTCCAGGTTTAAATCCTTGTCTGTATGGGAACAGAATATAAAGCTGATAATTTAAGGGAGTTCTATGACTCTGATGTATGATGCATGGAGCATAAGATGAGTTCTTGCTTGACTCAGGGCGGCAGTGGGAGGATGCACTCACAGACACACACACAGAGCAAGATCTCCTGCTGTGACTCAGCATCAGAGCAGTGCTGCTCCTTTGCTCCTTTGTCTTCCTCTAATATTAAAGTAACACCCAGATAGACAAGACATGAGATACTCATTGCGCAGGGAAAACCTAAGAAACATGAAAATTTGTTAAAGAACACTGATTTAATGGACACAATAGTGATAAATATTACATGCACAGAGTTAAATGGCCCAGAAGGTGGTGAAATGCTGTGCAGATAGGAGACAACTTGGTCACCAACTAGGAAATATGGCAAATATATTAGCTCTATGAATTATATGCCTTCTGACATCAGCTTAACCTAAGCTATTAATTTTCAATTCTTCCCCTCTGACCTGACAAATAATGCTAATAAAATATTTACTATGTAGCATAAAATATGCACAACACTGCCTTTAACTGTGTGCTTGCCAGAGAAAGTACATATAAAAAACCTGAAACACTTTATGAAACTTGACTAAAGCATATTCATCTGGCCTCAAGCAATGCCTCTCCCTATACAGAGCATTTCCCTCAAGAAACTGCAACTATTTATTCAATATTCTTATTGATGATAACTACAGTAGAGCCCCAGTAAACCTGGAGATCAGGTTGGGCTTATAAACGAAACAGTCTGTTGCACTTAAATGGAAAGAAACCTGCAAAAGATGTACAATGCCTGCCAGAATCTATGGTGTGCACTGGTCGAGTAAATAGTTGGGTTTGAATTAAGAGGTACCCATTATAAATGCTCTTTCTCTGATGATGGGAAACAGATGTATGAGCTCTTCTTTTACACAGATTCACTGAGGTAGAAAAGCTGTTGATTATCAACTGATGTGCATACTCATTAGGGACTAAGTGCAGTCAGGGGCACATTTCTTTTGTCTGCAGTCAGTGCTTAACTGGCTTTCAGGTAAGAAGTCTGTAGGAGAGACAAGGAAGACAGCCAGCTCCTCCTTCAGGAAGCACCAAAGGAACATAGCCTCTTCTATAACACATTGCTTACAGTGCTCACAGACAAGAAACTAAGACACTGTAACTTAACAGGAACCAAATAACGTTTGGCACACACATCATAGCTCCTGGCACCATGCCACAAGATGTGGAGTCAACCATCCTCTCTCCTCTCCTTGGCTCTCAAGTATCTTCGGCACCCAGGCAAGCTGGTGCAGAAGTTAACTAACAAATGAGACAGAGGAGACAGGGGAAATATTTTAGTCACCACCTGAAACACACTGGAAAGTGACCTCATTGAAGCACTTCCTTTCCGAGTAGGCTCCAAGCCTTGATCCCCTGGCTTGGGCTTTGCATGTTTTCTTCATTAGAATCAGTCAGACAATGCAGGGGAAAATGGCAAAGAGATTTGTTTACACTGTACATGAACTCCCTGCTCACCTGTTACCCGATTAGGTGGTTACATAAACGGCCCAAGATGTCACATTCCTCACCCGGGCACTGACCCTTGAAATAATCCAGGCAACGTGACTCCGAGTAGCTGGAGGGTCTATTTGTGAGAGGATTTGCTGAGCAGGGCTGCAGTATAGAGTGTTCTTTCCATTTTATGACTGCATTCATCAGCAGATCATCGTTTGCAGACAGAGAATTCAGACAGTGACGATGCAGAGAGTTTCCATGTTCCATTCCAAAACTGGATCCACATCAATGGGATCCGAATAACATTTCCCTCACCTTTCTTTTTTCTAAGTAAACAAATAAAGGGCAGTAAATCACAAATGTACCATCTTGGCTCCTTGATAAAAAAGATTTTTTTCTCCCACTCCTCCCTCCACACTGGTTATGTGATCCAGAGCACACAGAAATCTGTGAAAACTTTTAACCCAGATTTCAAAGAGCTTTATAATCAGCTGTCTTCATCTATCCTATTCAAACCTGCCTACCATTTTATAGAGCATTATAAATCTGGTGCCATTTGCCTACAGACCTCAGAGCATTTTGCAGTCGCAGCTCACGATCACAGAAACAAATACTACTCAATGGCTCCTGAAAAGGAATATAAGTGAGGGGAAAGGATTTATCCAGGGTCATACTGAGTTAGCACCATGACTGCAACAGGAATCTTGCTCTCTCTACCCTAAGGAATGTTTATTCTATTTGCACACTGGATTCGTTTTGAAAAGACTGTGAAGACAGCAGGAAGTGAACACCATCCCTACTTCTCATGGCTCCCTCCTGAGGGTGATTCTCACACTCTTCTTGCTCATACATTATCAGAACGTAATGTCCGATTTTCAGAAAGGGCACAGCACCTGAGTAAGGCTGAGAGTAAAGCCAGCAGGCCATTCATTGATCTCCCAAGGGCTACTTGCCTCCCAGCTATAGGTCTTTCAAGCATAATTGTCCATTAATTCACATAACAGCACTGGTGCTGTATTCAAACATTCAGGAACAGCACTTCTTTCAGGATTATGTATTCCACAATCTGATGACCTGTTATTCCGTGCACCACGGGCTGGCAGATCTTCCAGAGGAGAACTCATACATTTTTTTTTTGGTCACCAAAGAAGGAAGTCTTTCTTCATTTTTTATTTTCCTTTCCTTCAAAATGAAATCTCATCGATTTGCAATGTGCTCCAGCTTCTCCTGAGATATTGGATCTAACTGATCTATTTCCCAGAAAAGGAGAGCCAGAAATGGGAGGGCAGGTATTGGATTGTCTAGGGGAGGAAATCTCTAAGAGAAGCTGTGTGACATGATATCTTGCAGGTGTTTCAATGGATGGTCTCCCTTGCACTTTTCAAAGACAAATGATACACCAGTCAAACTGCTGCTCACTCCAAACCAGTTTACAGGAAGTCTGGGATTTAGGGAAAGGCAGCACACGGGTGATTTGAAAGCTTGCTGCAACTCCAGAACTTAAGATATAAGCCCATCTAGTAACAAATACCAAGCTCTGGGAAAGAACAGCTCTTATTCCAAAGAACTTAACAGACCTATATATCCATACAAGAGCCTCTACCTTTCTGCATTTGTTCATATGCAAATGCTACAAGCTCTCCAACACAGGAACTACCTTTTCAACATTCTTGTCTTTCACTTATTTACCTGTGCCTAGTCCAATTCATGATCAATTCCTATTGGGGCTGCAAAGGGTGACCACAGCCCATTTAGAAACAACCTGCAAACAGTTTAGTTTAGCACATTTGGTGGCACCATATTCAATTGCGAGGATTATTTATCTCCAAAATGTGACATGTAGCACTGATACTTGTCTCTTGAAAGCCTGCAAGAATAGCACTTATAAGTGTGTAAGAAATAATATGCAAACTCTATGTAAACTCCTATATCAATGTAAACTCCTCATCTGCTTCACCTTATCACACATTCCTAGTCCATGAGGTCTCTGGAAGGAATAAATCAGTGCACCCTAATTTTCACAGGCCTGAATAAAACAAAAAAGCAAGATGATATTAATTTAAAAGAAATCCACCATACAGGTGAAAACCATAAACATTTTCCCTGGTTTCAAGAGCACTGAAAGAAGAAATCTTGCACGCAACTGAACCTGACATCAGAGATCACCAGACTGGTTGACAGTGACGTTACAGCTATTTGGTTTAGTTATCAACAGCCAGAACAGACCATGAAGCTTGCAACAGGAAGAATAATTTTCTTCTTATCATGTATCACTTTCTTAATCTAATCCCCTACAGACCAGTTTATCTACTTATTTCAAATCAAAGTAGCTTCACTAAACAAAGCTGACACCTTACAAGGTAAAAGTTTCTGATAACTCTTGAATGAAGCTATAACCATAATGGATTAACTGCACACTGAGGTTTAAAAAACAGTGGACCATTTCCATGGGCCAGTGTCAAGGTAGTCTTTTTAAAAATATGTGTTGGCTTATAAACACACACAATCCACGTGCTGTCACCAAAAATCATTTTCCTTCAAAATAAAAAGAAAAGAGAACAGTAAGCACAAAGTTCTTAGAAAATAGAAATAATGAGCTACTTTGGATCTGTTGCCTTCTTTTCTGAACCTTGCAACATTTTTACTTCAGTTGCAAAAGTAAGCAATGGAGAGGGATTTGTACAGATTTATCACCAGTAGGGATCTCCTAGACAGTATTAGGTAACTCACCTGGTAGTATCACTAAGATCTTGTCTTCTTTCTTGGGTGGCCAAGAAAGCTATCTTAGCTACAGGTGTGGATAATGAAGCTAGAGAACGTGTAACTTTCGGGTATTTTCTTACTTTTGCATGTTGAACTTCCATATTTTGTCACTCCCACATTTTGGGACCCAGCCCAGCAACCTAGTGTGTGAAAACATCTTCCTATAAAGCTTCAACCTAATCACTGTCTAGAAAAGTTGTATCTCAGTTACGTGGCCTCTCAAAATCATATGGATTTTCAAAATACCTTTTTATATGGGCTCTTGTCAGGGGAAGCAGTCCCTAGACTCCTGCTTTTGGGAAAAGTGATTACTCGTACCTCAGGCACAGTTGCAGGCCAAGCAGGTCATTAAAAATAGCTAATGGCTTAGTCAGTCACTAAACTTTGTCACTTGCCCATGCATCCTATTACATTTTCTCATCAAACTGGAATTAAATGTAAATAGCTTATGACAATCAGTCACATACTTTCATCAAGGAAGAAAATTAGGGGAATAATTGGGTAAAAGATGATTTATATGGCCCTTTCTGATGCAGGAGCAAAGAGTTGTTTTTACATCATAACAACATTAAATCCTCTCAACATAAACTAATCTAAGTTTCTGCCAAGCCATAATTCTCACTTGGACTTTTCTCACATTTTATAGGTTAAAAAAAGAAAGAAGAAATAAATTATAAAGTATGTGGGTGTGTGGATACACAAGGGAATAGTCACTCAGTTTGTTCCCTAGTCATAATAAATCTTTGTATAAAATGATAGGTCAGAATGATTTTCCATTAAGAACTGATCTCATTAAACTGGAAACTGCTGTTAGCAAAATTACCTTTGGACTATAATTTTGATGCTACCTGTGCACACATTTTTTTTCCCCCTTCTATCTTCTATTTTACTGTAAAAGTGTCAACCTGCTTGATCATTTTATTATGACAAAAGTGCAGCTATAGTAGGGATGAAGAAACAAAACAAATTATACGAAAAATAAATTACACAAAAATTAGTAACAGTTACTATTATATACAAACTAAAATTAAACTGAGGGAAAGCGCTTGATGAGGAGAGAACAGGCAGTTAACCTATCTGTGGCAATGAGTGATTCACCATGGTTTTAGTATGGTTGGTAACATTTCAAGTCTTCATGACCAATTTAAGTCTGGTTCAGCTTCGTAGACTGGTACAATCTAATGTGGTGCTTGGTGGCTGTAGAAATCAGTTCATGATTTAAATCTAATTCCTCTCAGAGGGCAGAAGTCAGTATTGTAAGGATGCTGCTCAGGAAGCTCAGAAGACCAAGGGTTACTTGCCCAAGAAAAACCTTTCCAGGTTATTTGTACTCATCATCTAGCTTAAGGGGAAGCCTGACTGAACTACTGAACACTGCACAGCCACACCTGCCTATAATTTATATACTGAAACACCCCTCTTCCAGTTAGGCAATAAGAATACAAATGATGAGATTAAATGAGCATTTCTAATCAACTCAGAAGCCATTATTTCTGTCCCTGAGAAGAAATTCAGTAAATATGGTGCTTTCTCATTCAACATTTATTGCCTTTCATTAACTCCAGATAAAACACAGAGTCTCTAAAAGCAAAATAATATTCCCTTCATTTCCCAAGTGCTGGCTCTGCAAACTCAAGCACACATTTACCAGGCAAATTAAGCCTTTCTACCAGCACCGCTCAGCGCAGTCTGCAGTCCTGCATTATGTGACACATAGTCAGAATTCTCTCTGTTTTTAGAAGAGGGTCATGTCATGGCTGTCCATAAACCTCTGAATCTGATGGACTAACACCACAGTGTTAAAACCCAGTTCATATCCTGCTGATTGCATAAGAAGTATATATATCCAGTTCTCTCTCTCATGAAGAAGTCTATTTGGAGAGTTAGAAGGAAGCACTTCTGTAAATCTGTAAATATTTCTACTGTTTGTCACAACTACAATACACACAGGACTCAGAACACATCCTACAAGCTAGCCTGCAGACCACAGTAGCACCATGTTCACTTGCCATAGAAGAATGGCTCCTTCACACCCCTTCACCACTCAGCCAAAACCTTGTTGAAGAAGTCAGTCAGAAAACTAGTTTACTACCTAGCAAATGTAGGTAAGCAAGGGTTGTGTCAGGTCTGGGAAAAGAAGACATTCATATCTAGAACCTTTCAACATTGGCCTGATTTATCCTATCATGGATAATATACAAAGTGTAGGCAGCCAGTTCAGTTTTATAATTGCACCTCCCTGCATAATGACCCCAAAATGAAAAGCAACCGTGTCTCTCACTTCATACTTTGGTACCCATTCTGCCTCAAATAGGAGAGTGCCAACAGAAAAAAAGACAGAAGTGAAACATATACTTTGCATACAACACTCAATCAGCTATGAAAGCCTCAGCCCATGGAAAGCTAGCTGTGTGGTAAAAATTGTCTTCTGTAGTTATCAATTTGGGAAAATTATATATTGGAATTTTAGAGGGGAATGCACACAAAACCAGCTGTTAACAAAGTACTGACAGAGTGCTATAAGGTGCAAGTCAACCACTGCCACTACTGTGGACTGCTGTATCTAGGATATTCCTCTTACAGTACTGTGAGGCTACACAAACAGCAGTCAGGAAAAGCATAAAAGAATATGCACCACAGCATAAAAGACCTCTAAGTGGAAATTTGCAGCAAGGGTGTAAGAAAGCTCCAAATGTTTTAACAGCCTGTTGACTTACCACTAACATCCGATTTTATGACTGATTTTCTACTGAGCAACTAATGTTAAAACTTGCTGCTATAACTGATTTGCACCAGAAATGCGGAGTAAAACAATGAAGTCTTCTAGTACTTAATGAAAGTAACTCCACTCTAAGTCATTTTGCACCCGCTTTGCTTCTTGGACCTTTCATATCCCTCCTTATGATCCATTTTAAATGATTCTGAACAAAAGATAAATTCAGGAAGTTTTTATGGAATGAGCACAGGAGCACTGTTTGTGTGTCATAAGCTTCCAAGCTTCTCAGAAAGCTCCTGTTCTCAGGGCAGCTGTTGCCCCCATCTATTTGTAGGTGCCTTCCTCTAGAAAAACAGACTGTGCCAGCTCTTGTTCTCCACCAGAGCAGATGCTGGGCAGAGCAATGAGGACCATCCCTGTGGCACGAAGAAGAAGCCTGCAGCCTTTACACCGAGAGTTCAGCACTTGCTGCTTACCATTCTCTGCCTTCACTCAGATTTCTGAGTGTTCCCCCCACCAACTTCTCCATGATTCTCCGCTGAAAGCTGAAGCAGCAGTAACACATGCAGGCACTGCTGTGTCCCATCTGGAATGAAGCTGGCTTCACTGGCATCTTTCTGCCAGTGAGACAGGGAGCATTTGCATTTGCAAGCCATCACCCACAGTGACTTCACAGAAAGAACAAGTATTATCCAGCACTATTCAGTAGCATTAATCATAATACAAATCCTGTTCTCGGCCTCATTTGCCTCATCCCAGGCTTGTACTGGTGCCTGACTCACGCTTAACCACAAATTCCCACTCTTCTTCACTACTGAATGGTAATTTGATGGAGACTGGGGATACCACCAGCAGGACAGCCTTTCAAGCCTGTTGGCATGTCAAGAGCTATTGATTTTATTAGTGTTTCTAGCAACTTAGAAAGGACAGTTTCCAGGGTTTTATAGCAGGAATGAACTCCCAAAGTGGTTGCTAACTTGGCTGCCTTGTAGTGCTTTTGGAATCAGTTCTGTGGCTGAAGCATGGCAAAATGACACCAGGCACAGCTCCAGCACAAGAAGGACTGCAGAGGTTTGTCTCCTCACTGCAGGCAGGCTGATGAATCAGAGTTACCTGCAGAGCCTACTGCCCTGTGTCCTGCAAGGAAACTGAATTGACTGCTTGCTTTCCTGGAAATTTTCCATTGTTTCTCTTTTAAATTATTAAGTCTGAATAATGTTTTCAAGATCAGAGAGCTAATTCTGTTTGGTAATACATAGGTCAAATTAAAATCCAAATGTATCCAATAAGAAAAACAAAATTCTACTTGTAAGTTTGGAATTTTCTTGTGGTGGCAGCAGCTTGTTTGCTGCTTGTTGAGTTACAGCTGTACACAGCTGTCAGTGATCAAGTGCTGCAGACCACCACAACTCTTCACATCCCTATTCTGTGCTTTTCATTTACATCATTCCCTTTAGGCTCTTATGGCCTAGCTGTTACTATAATATGAGTAATCCACTCTGGATGGAGACTTGGTGGATATTGCATAGGTCAATATGAGATGGCTTTGCATCTAAACCTAACCTGAAAAGAGACACCTTCACAATTGTATTCCTTCTAGCAAATAGGATTTATAGTTTTGCATTCATAATTAGACACCTCACCATTGCCAGAGAGGGACAGCAACAAGCATTTCAACTTAACCTTACACCAGAACTAGAACTCCAATACACACGTTTCAGTATAAATCAGGTTGGCAATACTGGAAAACTTGGCTGGAGGCAGGAAAATTAAAAACCCTCAGATCATCAGCTCAGAAAAAAAAAAAATTTGGATTTCAAGAACAGCCTTTAAACCAAGTGTGGCAATACCATATTTTGTTTTAAATTTTCCTGAAAAAACAGAACCACAGCTATAAAACTCAGACAAATTTTCTTCTCTTTGTTAGTCAAACCAAACTAGCCTGCAGATTAATAATTAAAAAGAGTATTTTTTCAGTACCCTAAGGAATTCATTTTTCCCTTCATTAAATGCCCAATAATACATACAATTTTTGCACCAATGCTAGTTCTTACTTCTTTGATCCTGTACTATAGATTATTAGCAGAAATTTTTACCAGATTTCTCCTTTGCCTTCAGTAACAAAATGCATTTCATATTGTGCTTACATAGAAATGAAATTCCTGAAATTCCAATGGTTGAGTATGCAAAGTGATGGTTCTTCCTCCAGTGTCAATGTAAATCATATTCTTTCCAAATCCTTTCACTAAATTGCATATCTAATGGGAGGTTAAAACCTACCACTTTGACCTAGCAATAGATATAAATTTTATGTTTAAGCTCTGTACTGAACTGAGGTCTAAAAATGTAGTTCTCCACCTGTGATCAAGCAGGCCTACAGAAAGGAAAAGAAGGCAGGGAGGGAGAAGGTAAAGAGAAGGAAGAGGAAATATAGAGGAGAAGGAAAAAGAAGGAAAAAAAACCAAGTAAGTAACAAGAAGAAAAGAAAACCAAGTGTTTGGTTAACAATTGTGTTATATATATGTATTTCAATGTGAGCATTCTGCAACATGTACTTGGTTTGTCTGACTGGTAACCTCTGTTAAAGCTCAGATTTCATTTCTGAGCTTTGTCTAACCTAACACTTATAATAACAAGCCTGATTAAGCAATCATTGGGAAATCAAATTTCTCTGGAACAGAAGGATAATTCTTTAGAAAGGAAATCATAGTAAGCCCCATGAGATAAGTCATTTCAGATTCAGACTGATTAACATTTTACATATCACTATTATAATACCTATTACAATTACACTATTACAATTACTTATGCCTTTTATGTGAGAACTGGAAAGTAGGGAGAAAATAATCTTTATAAATTCCTTTAAAAAAACCCATACAGTCAATTTTAAAATACTCCTGTGGCATGCATGTGATGGGTCTCAATATGACGAAAATGTTTAGTAATAATTATGACCACAGGTACAAATTAGGTACAATTTGGTACAATTGTACAACAGGTAAAATTATTAGGAAATAAGCATAAACTGTGACATATCTGACCTCTCAGCATTAGCTTTTTTAAAATAATTAATCCAAAATGCAAATGAGGAAATGAAAATTACTTCACTTACTGACTTTAAGTAGGATGTGTAGACACTTTTGCAAACAACATGAGGTGTCTCCATGCATCCTAAAGGATCTAATTGTGTTTAGAAGCATGACATCCTTCACTTGAAAGAGGTAGATTCTGTAATCAGGCTGCTGGAAAGGTGAAGTTGCTAGTGTATCAGCTTGTACACAGCCATGTCATGACCTGACCAGCACATAAAATACTGTTTCCCACTCGTTGTCCCCTACATTTACCACTCTTCAGCCTTAAAAACTACCATTTTCTTAACTGAAATAGCCTTCAATTTCAGATGCTAACAGCAGGTGGAAAAATGAGCCCCAGACACAGCCCAGTAGCATTCTACACTTTTAGACATTTTATCTCAGAACATAACCTCTTAGGATCATGGATAAAACCTTCCACTGGGTGCAGTGCTGAGGCACACATTTGCCTTTCTCATCACCACACACAGTTTTCCCTGCAGTTATACTGTACATCTAAAATGCAGCTATTTTGATATATCCCCATATTTTCCTGCTAAGCAGTTAGGAACTTATCATGTGAGACGAAAAATAAAGTATCCTTCTTTAAGAGGAACAGCAGTGTCATAGAGGTGGCAGTCCTCTCCTTTTCCACACCTCAAATATGCTTCCATCACATCACAATGAGCTTTTTAGCCTAGCTCTGCACTCAGGGAACAGCTTTGTCTCCTGGCTGCCCTTATACTTTCCTTGTTATGATAATGAGAAAAACCCCCAGAGCATCAGCCATGTAGAAACT
>NW_020955750.1:965079-1000790 GCF_003031625.1 Empidonax traillii | reverse complement strand
AGCCCAAAGCAGTGCCAGGGGTCTCTCTTGGCCTGGCAGTGGTGAGGAGATCCTGCATTAAAGCTGCTCCATCCCTTCCAACTCGCTCCCCCGCGCTGGAGCAGATGCTGTGTAAGCTCAAGGCTCTGCCAGAAGAAGAGGAGAGGGTGTCTCAGTGGGAACTCTTCTTCCTTTCTGTGCCGCAAGTCACAGCTTTAAAGCCTCCGTAATTTTTTTCAATTACATAATTGAAAAAAATGTTGTTGATGGCAGGTCAGCTGCTTCCCTTCTATACTTTGCACTTTGTTCCCACTCACTTTTTGCTTTTTCCACCGTGGTGGTTTGAGGAAGAGAGGGAGAAAAAAAATAGAGAAAAAGAAAAAAAACTTTGTGGCACTTCAATATTTGTCTCAATTAATTGTCTTGCCTGATGACACACTGTCAAAATAGTGCTGCAGTAGCATTTGACGTGGCACACTGGAACAACTTCTGAAGTGCTCCAGTGTGCTATTTCCAGCCGATTAGGGGGGAATTAAAACAGCAGATCTTTTGACACAATTCAGCACAGCAACTTCAGTGTATTGTGCTACTCTGCACCACAGAGTCGAGACTAAATGGGCTGTTTGACGTGTGGTGCATCGTAGAGGATTTAGAGGTGTCAGGTATAAGTACCTTACAGTATTGTGGTGCAAATGAAGACAGGATGTATCCTGGAAAAATATTAGGTGTATTGCAGACACCATTAGTCTGAAGGTGTTTCTCTGCACAGCCGTGCCCAGAGCTTGGGTCACATCCTGGTCCTTGCTGATAGCCGGAACTGGGGCCAAGCAATGGCATCATAGCTTGCTGAAGGACCCTTTATTGAAACACCAGCCATGGCAAACAGCCCAGAGGAAGCAATTTGTAATTAATGATAGATAATGACACCAGAGAGTCAGATCACGCGTTTCTCCGGTGCCTTCCAAAGTTCTGGTGTTACCTGGTGCCACGCAGAACCGTGTCCTTCCAGTTCTCTTGCAGAGAGCTGCAGCCCATCCTTCTGGCTGGCATTTGCCATTTTTTGTGTAAGTTACTTTTCTTGGGTTTAATTGTCAGAGGCAAGTGAGAAAACCCATTCAACCATACACTAAATAGCAGATTGTCCTCACCCTGACCTCCTGTGGTCACAGGACATGGTGCCATTCTTTAAGCTCAGGGGCAAAGGGGGACCCACTCTTTAGGCTGTTTGCCCAGCCCTCCTGAGCTCTGGAATTCCCTTTCTGTTTGACTACAGGCTTTCTCTGCTCTGTGAGTTGCAGTGCCTAACGTGCAGCCCAAAGATTTCCAGAGTAATGTCTCTGTACTAGTTTAGACAGGACAGCTCTAAGGGAGATATATATATATATATATATGTGCATGCCCAGATGTGGTGTGAGCTCATACATGCTCTGTACACACAGTGGTTTTCGTGGGACCCAAGACCTGCTCATGTGCTGCCACTTCAAGGCACGGAGATGCTGTGCTGAGATCGGGGCAGGTGTGTAAATCCCCTGCTTTCTATCAAAACTCCAGCAGAAACTTCCCTGTTTCAAAAGATTGGCATCAACCCTTTCCACCCTAAAGGGGTTTGATTCTGCAGGGGTCCCTAAGCTGAAGACTTAATGGCACATTTGCAGCCTACGAGCTGCTCTAGGGGGTCTGAGAGTATGATCCTTTCTATCTTTAGTTTCAGTAATGGCACAATAAGTCTGTTCCCATTTCTTTTCCTGGCTGTGCATAGAATTAGGACATGCAAAGTAGGGGAAAATGAAAATCATCTACAAAAATCACCTTAAACTTGTTTGATGTGAAACAACACCACCACCAAAGCTTCTGCTTTGTCTCCCCACAAGGAGTCAGAATGAGCTCCAGCCAAAATTACTTACTCTGTGCAGCTGAACCTCGTGAGAGGCCCCTCCACAGGTGTGATGGCCAGGCTGGGTTTGCAAAGGGCAGCCCACTGTGCAGCTGGATCTGCTCCCCTGGGATCTTACTGTGCTCCCAGAGTCAGCTTCCCGAGCCTTCCAACAGCCAGGATAACAATGGAGTGGGAAGAGCGGTGGCTCCTTCACGTAACTGAGCTGACTATCCCTGGCAATACCAAACAGGATTTTGCCTTTGTGCCTCAGTTCCCTGTGGGTAAAACTGGGATAATAACACTGTCTCACACCTGGTGTGTGCAGTGGATGAACAAAGATTGCAGGGCCCTCAGTTGAGGGAGCAATGGAAGTCCAGAGCCACCTGAGAGGGACAAAGGAGTTTCGCTGGATTCGTTTTCCAAAGGTAACATTTAACTTGTAGCTGCTGGTATATACTTAGTTCTGACATAAAATGAGCCACTGGTTTCACTTTGCTTTAAAATGTAATGTGTTGTGGCCAAGTCTTTCAAAATAAGAAAATGTCCTTTTTCCACTGTTTCTTGCTTATTCTTTCATTGAGTGAAAATTTATGGAAATGATCAATTCTTTATGCTAACAACTTCCTTCCCAGATTCCCTTGGCTGCTAATGGTGATGTGATTATTGCACAAGCAGACTGTCCATGCTGGCTTTTTAAGGCTGCTTGAAAAGCCCCCTTTCTATGATTTCCAAATGTTTGGTGTTAAGATGTTTCTCGGTGTGAAGGGTTTGAGTGCTTTGGGAAATGTGCTGTCTAAATATTCAGCTGCAGCATTTACATAATTTTTTTCCCACTGAAACAGCTTCCTGTTACTGTAAGGTGGCAGTGGGCAGGGAGGAGGTAAAATGATGTCTAAAAAAAAAAAATCATTGGGACATTAAATCATAATGAAGGCAGGGCAGGAACTGCAGGCAGTAGTTGGCTCTTTCTGATTCATTCCAGC
This sequence comes from Empidonax traillii, assembly GCF_003031625.1. Taxonomy (NCBI): domain Eukaryota; kingdom Metazoa; phylum Chordata; class Aves; order Passeriformes; family Tyrannidae; genus Empidonax; species Empidonax traillii. The sequence continues at coordinate 997,952 of NW_020955750.1, read as the reverse complement.
AGAAACTTTTCTCTCCCCGTCTGTCCATAGTGTTGTACATTTTTGCTTTGTCTCTTTTCATGAGCTCATCAAAGCCGATTACGCAGCCCCGCCGTAAGTGAGGGCTGTGAAGCTGAGCTGAGCAAATCAGGCCATCCCTGCGGGTGTATAAATGAGCCAAATGACCTCCAAAAGCATGCATCTTAAAATATGGTTGTATAAACTAACAGATCTCAATGGTGATTAGTGCAAGGGACTCTTGGAACATCAGAAAATTAAAGGGGGGCGGGAGGGGGGAAGAAGCAGCACCAGCAGCAGCAACCTCTTTAATTGAAGTTTCATTTTGCTCTTCCAAAACACAGCCCTGACACATCCAAGGGCAAATGTGCACAGCATTGAGATGGGGGTGAGAGAAGGCAGAGGCACGTTACGAAATACAGCTGGAGTGAAAGTCGCTTCTGCCGGCAAATCAAAGGGCTTGGGGAAGTCAAAGCTGGGAAGTGAAGTCCTGTTCCCTAATGGAGCAAATGGGAGCCTTGTCTTTGATGTTAAAGGTTTAAACACCGCTTGACCTGTAAAGTGGGGCAGCAATTATTCGATGGGACGATCAGTGAAGTGTGTGTTAAGTCGCCTTTCCTTGTGGAATGGGGGTGGACAAGGGGAGCAGGGTGTGAGCTGCGGTTTGTTATCCTGAGCGCCTGGGGTTGCTGGAGGTGGTCTGTGGTGGCAGGGCCACCGTGGTTGGGGGTCGCTGGTGCTGTTACAGCGCGGTGTGTTCCTGGCTGCCTGGGACAAACGAATTCAGCATTTTCAACCCAGTTTAGGGCAAGGACGGTTGCAACAAGAATGGTGCAAATCTGAATTTTCCCAAGCTCCCTGGTACAAACTTGAGAAAGCAGTAAATAGGTGTGAGCTTAACTGTTTCATTGCTGATGTTTTGCGTGGCACAAGTTTGAAGGCCGAGGGTGGGATTGTCCTCTGCTGGCCTGGAAAGCACGGTGAAAGATGAAACAACTTTTTGCTATATTTAGTCAGTAAACTTTGCAGAGCTCAGTGGAAAAATGTGAAACAATATTGATTGGCAATTCTCATGAGTCAAGTGTCAAGAATGAGCTTCAGTTTAGAGAGGTGTCCCAGTAACATGTGAATGTTCTTCTGACTTTCCTAAAACTGTTTGAGAAGCTTTTCACACTGTCCCACACTCTTCATTTTGGGCCCTTTCCAACTCTCGCTTGATCCCTTTGAGATGGTAGCAAGACGAATATATTTTGAGGATTGTAATTCCCAGTTTCCCTTTTTAAAATTCTATGATACATGCTTACTTTTCTGATAGAAAAAAAAAATCTTGTAAACCAGGCTGAAAACTGATGGATGCTGACATGTGAAAGCAATTTTTGATGGCTCTTACTAGTTTTTAATTAAAATGCTTTTTCCTGAGATGAAAAAAGTCCAGAACTATTTTGTCCACGAAGGCTGCTAGAGGGTGGAAGTGTCTTTCTTTGGTTCTTACTGGGCCCTGTGAGGAGAACTGTTCTTTCTCTTGGACACCAAAGCATCAGTACTTTCTGCTTCATATGTTCCCTGACTTTACTCTACAACCTTATTTGAATTCAGGTTTGAGCCCAAAGCAAAATAGAAGAGGTCAAATAGGAGTAGAGACCTGGAGACATTTAGAGGTATTTAATAATAATACCTCTAATAATACCATTAATAATAATAATAATAGTTGATAAACCGAGACATCAGTGGAATTAAGTCAAATGGCTGGAGACAAAGGAGCCCTGAGCCTCCTCCCTGCGTGGCAGATCAGAGAGAGAAGGACTGAACAGCTGGAGTAGAAATCGCTCCAGTGAGAGAGGCAGTGCAGGTACAACGATGCTCGAAGCAGAAAGCCGGAGACGTCCCTTGAACATCCAGTGAGCCTTAATGACTCCCTTTTTCACACCACGGAGCCGTTTGTCAGTGAAAAAAAGGAAGTTGTGAGGTGTTTTGCTGTGTAAATCCTTCTCTAACAGCCCGATCACTTCAGGACGTTATTCCAGAGAGGCTGGGCTCGATCCTGCTCGGAGCCCCCCGGGGAACACTTAGCCCGCTTTGCTCGCCGCTGTGTGCAGGACAGCCGGGCTGGGCTCGGGAGATGTTTCTGTACTGCCCTCAGAGCTCCTTGTGGCGAGTCAGGATGGTCACACTGCACATAGACTTGTGTTACAGGAATCGGGGGTGGCTGTGAATGGATCAGAGCTGAGCTATGCAGGGGTCAAAGGGGCAGCGACACCCTGGGTGGCCGGGCACATGCCAGCTTTATGTCAGCCAGGAGTGATGAGGAATGTGGGAATGGGGCTCAGAAGAGGCTGCAAAAGCCCAGCTGGACCTTAGAAGCGTACTTGTACTGTGGGCTTGTGACGGGGATCATGGCTGTGACCTGCAGGACTAAACAGTGGAACTGTTGTCTGACCGCCCTGGGAGCTGTTTAAGAAACTTAAAGCATGCCATGCACAGGAAACACTACTCGCTGTGTAACACTCATTTAAATAAGGTGATTATGCTACAAATCCTGAAGTCCCTGCCTCTGGGGTGGGCCTTTCTCACCACACCCAAATTATGAAGGTCCCAGCTCAAGCTCCTCTTACACCAGTGGTTTTAGCCCAGGGTGGCAGGAGTTGAGGCTTTCTTTCCCAACATTCCTGTCACAAAACATGCAGGAGGTTTAACACTGAAATTTAACACTGAAACTTTGAATTTGATTTGGAAGTAAACTTGTAGCCTGAACTGTTTGTAGATTTGGGACTTCTCACCTGCATTCTCCACCCTCTTTGACAAGGGTGAGGCAGATGCTGTTCCTGTCCCTTTGCTGTGGGTCGTTCAAATGAAAATAACTCCTGTTTGCAGTAGTGGTAAGCTCTCTCTGAACTGATTGCTGCAAGAGCACCCTTAGAATAAATGAAAGTAGCCCTATGAGAAAGGAAATGAGCAGAGCTGTTGCAAAGAAGATACTGCATTCCTACAGCCCCAGGTATCTCAAAATGCCAAGTAAGCAGCAAATCATTATTTTTCTTGTATCCAGCTCAATAAACTGAGGTACAGTGGGGCTCTGACCATTTTTTTCCGAATTTGTATATAGTAATCTTCATACATACACAGTTTTAGAAGCACTTTAAGTGAAATTATAAGTTTAGATTGTGGTTTATTAAAAAAAAAAAAAAAAAAGCTGCTGCCTTTCTGTCTCAAGTTTTAAGCCTTTGGAGCTGATGTTTCCAGGCTTACCAATAACAATGGTATAGGAGGATGTGAATTCAAGCTCGGAATGTTTCATAATCACATCCTTCCAGCAGCTGAGGCTCCAACCACCAAACGCTCAGGTTGCGTCTCATATAAAATTTTGTTTGGGTGATGAAATCCCACAGCATTCTTTTTCTTTAAGGCTTTACTTTTAGGACACAGTTGCAAATGTGATTCACTTTGGCAATAAAATTCTAATACCAACTCTTTTCTTTTGAGTAAGAAGCCACATTTTGTCCTGCATACCTGTCACGGCCATTTGGTGGCCTCCTTCGGAGGAAACTGAGCAGAATTTTGGATTTAATTTGTTACCTTGTTGTTAATTTGTTTGTTAATAACATGAAATCCCTGGAAAGAGGGTGAGTTAATATACTGTAACTGGCATGCTGACTGACTGAGAACATGGGGACAGATAGCAGCTCACAAACCACATCATAGCATTGATTTCTGTTGGAGTTCTCAATTGACTTCCAGTTTAAAAATCAATGCTGTAGTATGACCTTAAGACAGGAAAGAAGATGGCTAGCTAAGAAAATATTCCTCCAAGTACCTTTAAAGATCAGCTTCGTGTTCCACAGCAAGGTCCAAATCACTTAAATGAAACAGCAGAACAAAGCTCCTTTCTAAAAGGAAAGGGTTTATTCACATTGGCATCTTCATTAAAAATACACACTCTTTAGAAATAACAGTTTCAGCTGGGAGAAATGAAAACAGCTTTGTTTCCAAAATAAGATATGAAGCATTTGCACTTAATCACAGTTACAAGCTCTTCTCTTTGCTTTTAATAGTAATGGAGCACCGGGAGGAGTCTGTGCCCCGATCAGCAGCTCAGCCTGGCCATGGCAGTGACTGGGCCCCTCTTCTTTCACCTGCTGGGCTGAGTGATCATGGGCCAGAGCCTACACTCTGTCTTACACAGCAGCCTCCCTGCTGCAGAACAGTCATTTATTTCTACTGGCAGGGGAGAGCAGTGAGTAGGAGCAGGGTGGTGACACTGTCTCTCCGTGCTGTGGAACAGCGTTTGAATCCTCTATCTAATTTTGGCTCCACACCCTGGAAGTAGGGTAGAGTAGTGGAGATGGCACAGGCCTGCAAATGTTATTCTGGGGGCAGAAATAACATGTTGTTTGTTTTTTTTTTTCTTGGGATTATGGGCCTAGGCATGATGAGCAGGGTACAGCAGTATGGGAAGTCCTGGGTCGGTGGTGGACAAGTGAGTTTGCATCCCTGAAAGCATCTGGCAGCTGAAGTCCTTGGGAGTCAAGCTGGCCATGGCCTCTGTTCCCTTCAGGAGTTCCTGGCCCCTCTTGGTTGCTGTGAGGATGCAGTGCACAAATGCACTGGCAAAAAGAAAACGTTGGTTACCCAGCCTGGAGACCCTTGAGCTCTTCTCACCTCTGTTTCCTTCTCCATCAAAATGGTGGGACAATGGAGAAAGATTGTTTCAGTCTGAAAATCATCATGAATTGTCCTAGACTGGCCTTGTTCTGCGCTCATTAAAGAACACCATGTTTGGGTGGGCAAATGTAATAGAACCAAGTCTTTGGCTTGCTTTGTTTTCTGTTTTTATAGTATATCATGGAGCTTCTATGCCTAAGCTTTCCATCTGAGACAGGAAGGGAAGATAGCCCAAGACTGATGTTCTTGGAGAGGTGAATAAACACTGTGCTTCCTGTTAGCTACTGGGTAAATAGTGGCTGATAATTCACTTAACTCGGTGACCCCCCCCTTTTTGCTGCATCTACAAATATTTGCAGATTCAGGTACCTGACCTGTTATTATCCCCACACTATCTATTGGTGCGTTCAGCAGAAAATCTTGCACTATGTACAAATCTTCCATTCTCTGTGTTCATAAGTGCCTGGCTAATTGCTTATTATCATACTGAAAAGCTGCACATGACAGAGCAGATGCCAGGAACTGGAAGGGCTGGATGGAGCTTGGGTACCTACTGCAGCCTGCTCAGTGCAGTGGCTGTGGAAGCAGGAGGCACTGAGGAACACTGAGAAGTGAGAGCCAGAGACAGCCTTCTTAAAAATCAGCAGAGTCAGCAGCAGGTGTTGAATATACTATTAGAGACCAAAGATTTCCCAGCTTTAATCCTTTGTCGGTGAAGGAATACATCATATGAAATAAATATAACAAATGGTCTTCCTCTGAGTCTGCTTGAGGAAAGGTGCAAGGGTGGAAACAGGGACGGGGGCAGCTGAACTCAGTGTCACTGGCAGGAAAGCACACAGGGACAGTCTTATCAAGACACACTTGTGTGCCCTTGTTTTTATTATCTCTATATCATCACTGTGCCTCTGGGGGTCTATAAACTGTTCCATCCCAACGTCCCAACTCCAGGTAACTTCCCAGGGGAATCACCCACAAGTTTAAAGCCCTGGAAGCTCTGATATCTGCTGGGATCTTCAGATACTCTACCGGATTGAGAATACCTGGCTTAATGCTGTTGGATGCTGGGGATTAACTGCCTGAAAGTTCCTCAACTTGTTCTCACTCATGTATTTTATACCAGGGTAGCCTGATCCTCTAGACCTGCTCTCCCTTCCAGGGCAATGATCTTACTGGGTCAAGTCTTAGCAGGCAGAAACAGGCACATCCCTGCTGAAACTCTTGAAATGAGGTGAGAGGTTGGAGCATCAGATGATGGAGAGGAGCCATAGGAGCAGCAGGAAATCAGCCTTGTAAAACTCCACTGTCCCTTGTGATAAGGCTGATGTAAAAAAACCAGTCCAAGTGAATGCAATTTTCTCACCTCCTGTCATTTTCATCTCCATTTTGGGCCAGTTGCCAGCTATTATAGTAAACATTTTAATAGCCCATGAATGTAGCTGTGTCTGACTATAGACATCAGAGATTACACAAGGTCCAGGGGCTGCCCCTGACTGCAGGAGGAAGGTTGGCTTGGCTGAGTTACCTGTGTCACCTCACTGAGTCACATCACCTAATGTGAAGAACTGAGTAAACTTCATGGAACTGACAAACTTGTGCTGAAGTGTTACATGAAGAAAAGTGCTTTAGATTCCAGAGTTTTGGAGCTTTCTGCCTACTTGTAAAAAGAATTTTTTCCTTTTAATCTTTTAAAATGTCAAGTTTTGGGGTTTAAAGGCAAGAAAGATTGAATAAACTCCATGTGGAGCAGGCTTGGTATTAACAATATTGTAATCCTTTACCTCTTCTCCCCAAAGTTATCCCTGTCTGCAGCATTGTCCTGTTGCAGTATTTTTTCTTAAATTGTATATTGTTTATCTGGTTTTGAATATATATGTATATCACTGCCAACAGTAGCACCAGTGAGCTGCTGGTGGAGGAGACATCCATTTTTCCTCCCTTTTGTTAGGGATCTGAGAGGATCACAATTGGCAGCTGGAGTTTGGCTGAGCCAAAAGCAAATTGGAGCAGATATCACAGTAAATGAATTGCAAAACTGGATTGTGGCACAGGCCAATGTTTTGCTGCTGGGAAGGGCTGTGAGGCCACAGCAGAGGCACCTGTGGAATGATGTGTGTCCCCTCTGGAGAGGGGGGTGACAGGGAAAGCAGCTCTGGGAAGATCAGGTGGTTCTCTTTGTCTTTCCTGCAGTGTTTTTTGCAAGTTATCTAATTTTTTTTTTTAATGGACTAAATTCCTTCACTGAAGCCTGATAATTGTAGCCTGTGTCTGCAGTGTGTGCAGTCTGACTTTGCAGGCTGTGCACTGAAGGGGAGGTAGAGCTGGTTCTTTAGGAGAGGAGGCCCCGAGTGCCAATGCAAGGTGCCCCTTTTAGCACCCACGTTGTCACTGTCTCAGCTTCTGGCTGGCAGGAGAGCGTGAAAGGGTTTCTGGGCTGAGTGGAAGATTTTTTGGAGGAAACACCTGGGAAGCTTTCACTTCCATGTGCGGGTTCCAGAAGGGAGAAGGTAAAGAAGGGTGCTCTGAAACTTAGAGGTGACGTTTTCTAGAGAGAAAATGTTGTTTCTTTTTTCTCTCTGTTAACCCCGAAATCGAAAGGTGAAAAATCCAGGTGGGAAAGCTGCATCCTGCCGCGGTAGGAGGCGAGGTTTGCCAGACAAAGCCATCTAGTGGCCACTGCGGGAGCCAGAGCGCTCGGTTTTCAGCCGTCGCAGAGGTTTGGGATGTGCTGCTGGTGTGGGGAAGCACCGGCACCAATAAAGTGACTCAGTAAAAGCCTGAGGGAGTGAAGTGTGGAGCCCGACCTGAGCACGGTGACCCCCGTGCGCCTGGGATGCTCAAAGGACAGCCAGGAAACAGCTCCCGACTCCTGCTGCAGTGCTGCCCCTAATCTTGAATCACAGAATATCGTGGGTTGGAAGGGACCCACAAGGATCATCAATCCCATACTGGGATTGAACCTGCAACCCTGGGCGTGTTTTGCACCATGTTCTCACCAGTTGAACTCACCTCGGGGTCACTGGGGAGGAGATGTGAACCTCCTGTAATCAGAATGCTCTGTGGATTACTGCTGAGTTTATTAAATGGCTCTATCCTCCGGAGAAATTCATCTTAAAAACCAAATGGTTTTGTTTTGACACATTCTAAATGTTTTGACACTTACATATAATTTTAAAAGTTGAAAACCGTAGAGTTTGGACAGCAGCTTTCACTTGATCACCATATGCAGTTTTTCTACTTCCTCATGAAAAAACAATCAATCAACCAAAAATGGTTTATATTAACCTGAAATACTCTCTCCCCTGCATTGTCTAGTTCAGTCAACGAACAAAAATCATTAGCATTTGCATTGTGAGGCCTTAGCTCAATGGCCACTTTACTCTTCAGGATGATACCTTGGAACTTTTTCATCTGCTGCTCTCAGAGCTGGCACTATAAACTTTCCAGAGGTTATTACAGAATCCTCACTGGAGGTACATATTTATTAGGAAAGCAACCAACTAGGCAATACAGCGTGGCAGTGAAGGAAGTTTATATTGCAGGGAAGCACAGAGGATATCAAGGGCCAAGGAAGGGAAGGTGTGTGGTGAGTATTTTAATGGAGGTAGAAGCAAACATTCAGTTTGGAGAGGAAATGCAGCAAAGCAGACGAGCCCAGTAGAGTTTTCTCCTGTTGCTGTTCCCTTCTGGGAGAGAAGACAAAAGACTGAACAATTCTTCAGTAGCTGGGCCTAATTTCCCAGCTCCTTAAGTGTCTTTGTAGTGATGTACTGTGGGTTCAGCCACAAATACAACCAACTGTTACTAAAATCCTATTCCAGTGTACCTGGGAGTTCAGGGCTGCATTTCTCACCTTTTCTGAAACTTTTGAGGGCACTTTTGATATTATTGTTTTTTTTTTCTTGAGAGCCTATTTCTAATTTTAACAAAGATTCCAAGGAATCCCAGGCTAATCAAAAGCTGGTGGGATTTTTGGGGTCTAAATCACCAAGGTGCTTGCTGTAAATTTGTCCCTTGCCAACATCCAAAATCTTAACACACGAAAAGTGAGCCTGAACTCAGTAATGAGGAGGTAGAGAAAATGAATGAACACGTGTTTATTTTTTTCCTATCCTTTTAGTTCATCCTGTTCCTGGTAAACTATTTTTTGGGGTAATTTTAGGGATCCAGTCTTTGTACATTTGGAGTTTGGAATGTTGCACCATGAAGGACTGCAGAGCAAGTTGAGCTCTTCAGGTGTGAAGCTGCAGGGAGGGAGAGGGGCAAGTGGTGGATGTGCGTCAGGAGCAAGCCACTGAATCCATCTTCTCTTAAGAACAGCAAAATCTGGACAGTTTCTTCCTGTTTCCTTCATGTTTTTTTTGTTTGCTCGTTTCTTTTGAAGAGCAGAAGCACAAGAGAGGAAATGGGGTCAGAAAAGATAATTTGCCCCGTTGGCTAGAGTAGAGAAGATTGTCTGGGTGATCCCTCCTTCCCTTTGCCAACCCCATGTAAAACAAACAGCACTAACAGACTCATCAGGCCACATTTTCCCATTTTCAGTGTAACTGCTCGTTTTAAGTTGTTGCTTTAATAAGCAGATGGATTTTTCATAATGCTTAAAAGGAGTTAAAGCATGAAGGCACTTAAGGAAATCAGATGTCAAGTCTTTAACTAATGGGATTATACAGTAGAGACCCTTTCAAGATGGCTTGGTCTAAGTGATCCAGTAGCCATAAAGGCCTTATTAAGGGTCAACAAGTTATTTTGTGGACAATAGTGCCTTTTGAAGAACTCACACAATCAAAATTTAGATTTGTGCAAAGTGCTTAATGTTACTGAAGTGTCTTTATATAAATGCATGAGCTTCCCTGAGCCAGCTGTGTGGGCTTCTGTCTGCACTCCTCTCCTAGAATGCTGGCTCTCTTGCATCTTTTAATAATGACAAATTCTGTAGAATTCCCTGTTTCAAAACACCATTCTTACCACCTTTGTGAGCCAATGAACACCATCCTTTCTGGACTGTATTTTTGCAGGAGCAAGAGGAAGGGGGAAAGGTCACAACAGTTTAAAAAAAAAAAAAAAGTTTATGCTTTAGTGTTTAATAATGCAGTGATGTTTCTTTAAAGGCAACCAAAATTCAGCTATGGGCTAAGGGCCGTGCCTGTTATGTTAGACAGTAAAAGGCAGGGTTTTGGTAAAGATTTGAGCATTTGAAAACATAAGGTTTTATAGAATACACTGTGTCTTTTATTGCCTTCAGTGCTGGTGAAAGTCTGGATGCCTTATGGGAAACATAAGGAGTTGCTGAGGAGATGTGAATATCCTCCTAAATATTCTAAGGTCAGACTTCACCTATGAATTCTCCACTTCTCTTAAAGGATCTTTCAGGGCCTGATCCAAATATATTCAAATAAATTGGAGTTCTTTTGTGTTGTATTGGCTTCCAAAACCTTTACATCTCATCCTAAGTGCCTGACTGTGTAACACCCCCGATTTGGGGTGATTTCTCAGTGAAATCAGTGGGGACTTTCGTTTGTACCTCCAAAGAGTGTTGCAGGTACCTTTGGAAGCTCTGCTTCTGTCCGTGCCTTTGAGCCCGGTCACACCTGCTGGTGCTGAGCTGTTACTGCTGCTTGATCCAGTCAGGGGATTTTTCATGTTTCTTGTGTGTGCTTGGCCTTTCTGGAGTGCCTGGGCAGAGGAATAACTCAGACATTCCTGCAGATACGCTGACCCCAAGCCTTCCCTGAGGTCTACAAAAGGACCCGACCCCAGCTAGCTGAGTCCCCAGCCAGGCCCTCGTCTTGGGTGTGATGTGTTTTGCTGGAAAGCCAGCTCTCTTGCAGGGAAAGAGCCAAACCTGACTGAAATCTTCAGCAGGATTTAGATTAAGCCCACAAATCCCGATTCTGCAAAGATTTAAGCTTGTGCATAACTTTGCATACGTGAATAGCCTCACTGAGGTCAAACGAATTAAAATAATGCACAAATAATGAATTAAAATAATGCACCTGCTTAAGTCCTGCCAGTGTTGAGTTCATAATGAACTGGAAAAAACCCACAGAATAGAAAAGCTGACTTTTTCAGAGCTGTTAAGGTGTTATTTCAGCAGCCTTGGCAGTGGCAATTGTGTTTACATGTACTATGCAAAGCCTAAATGAAGGGGAGTGTTTGTTCATCCGTGTCATGTATTTGGGTCAATAAGGGATCCCACACGGCTTCAGAGGTTTGGCCTGTCTATTCTACTCGGAAAAGCACCTGAAAGTATTAGTTTTGCAGTCTGATCCTAGTAGGATCAGTGGTGTTTTTACTGTAGAGACACTTCAGGATTTGCAGACCTTGTTAAAAATGGGCCCAAACTAAAGATAAAAAAAAACCCCAACAGTGTGACAGGGTGAGTGAAAGGTCTGCACTGCTGCAAGGGCTTCCTTGGGGTGTGAGGAGCCAGTTCCTCTCCAAAATAAGGATAGGGAAAGGTTAAGTAAAAACATCCCTTGTGTTAAACCCGGATCTGAGGTATGAGGGTGATATGTGCTGATGCCTGCAGTGACTTTGCTGGTCACCTGTCCTGTCTTCTCCTCCCTCCCCTCTACCTCCAGTCACTGGGCTCCTCTCAGAGGAGCAAAACTAGTTTTTTTGGCTGTTGCTGACCAAGGAGATCTGGGGGAGAACCCTGTAAACCATTCCCTTCCATGTAAACCATTCCCTTCCATGTAAACCATTCCCTTCCATGTAAACCATTCCCTTCCATGTAAACCATTCCCTTCCATGTAAACCATTCCCTTCCATGTAAACCATTCCCTTCCATGTAAACCATTCNGCCCTGTCCCAATTATTTGTGTATATTTGCAAGTACTCTCCACCCAGGCACAAAACCACATCCGTATATAAATATGTGGGGCTTATTAGTGGCTTCAGAGCCACAAAATTATTCCCGTAAATATCTCCTTAGGCACGAAAATAATAGTTACAAAAATAGGTACAGAACTTACTTGCACATGTGCATTTGCTATTCATTTGCTGCAGAAAGACACTTGCAAACTACTAAATGCTATTAGACATTTTTAGAGAAAATAACCTGCCAAGTGTGTGTTGGTTTTAATAGAAATCTTTTGGAAGGACCAGAAGTATGAGCAGCTGGTAAACTTCTCTTGATTATTTTCCCTTACATTTCTAATAATGAACTCAAATGATTTTAACACCTTAAAAATACTCTGCTTAAATGGCCTATGCATAGGCAAATTTAGAACTGCACAGAAGTCCTGGAACACAGAAGTAATGAGGGGGGGAAGGGAGACAAAGAAATTAGAGTTAGAGAGAACTGAGAGCAGGAAGAATAAAAAGCCATTTAAGGGGCACACAGACAAAGTCAACAGAGAGGAGTCCACACAGGAGAGGATGTTGCAGCTTTGCAGGGACCTGAAGAGTATGTGGTTTGTAATAACACCAATAATTCTGGGTGTCTGGCAGCTGAGGGAAAGCTGAGGATAAGGAGATAACCTCTCCATCCCTCCCTGAGGGCCAAACACAGTACAAGCTGTTCAGGAGTCCCTGTTGCCCCTCCCCTAAAGTCACTGTGCCAGAGTGGGACAGGGTGGAAAAAGAGCCCTGCAGCACCTCCTGGGGCCCACCTGGCCCATCCCAGCCCAAATACACATCACACATAATTGTGTAACCATTTTCCTTGAGTACATCGGGAACAATAGGAGGTTAGGAGCCATCTGCACCCTTGGTCACAGCTCCAAATCCTCTCCTAGCCAGCTAGGGCTCCAAAGGTTCCTCCCTACCTCTCTTTGGTATCAGGATTTTTTTTTTTACCCTGATAGTCTTTTTGCTTTTCTGGTCTTATCTATTATCTTTCACTTAAAGAGAGTCTGGGCTTTGTGTGCCCAAGGGAAAACTCCTCTTCCCTCAAAGCTGGGGGGCACTGGAAGCAGGAGGCAAGAGCAAAGGCAAGGGGGCTGAACGATGCTTCCCTGCGAGATCTGAGCAGTGACCCCTGGAAAGAGGGAGGCTGGAGCTGAGCCTGGCTGTGCTGCTCCTCCTTCACTGGTGAGGGGTGTGCTGGGTTGTTGACTTTGACAGAGCCCTCCCAGGATTTCCTGGTGGTACTGAGAAGCCTTTCCCTTTTCTGCTGGAAGAACAGAATGCATCTGTGTCATTCCTTAGCTCTGCAGGGACATGGGAAGGTGGCAGTGCTGCCACCAAACTTCCTTGGAGCAGGAGGGCACCAGATGTGAAATCCAGCTAAGTGCAGTTTCCCACACAAAACTAAAGGGGAAAGGAGGAGGCAGGAATAACTGGAATTGCCCCGAAGGGGAATTGCTGTGGCTCTTCCAGGGACTGTGATGCTACCAGTGCATGCAGGTTGGTTGTTTTTCCTTGCAGGTATCTCTGTATTTAATTTGTGCAGCTCCCCTGATGCTCTGGCACCTTTCATAGACAGCCAGAACGCAGGGATTTGCCATCCCTTTAATGAGATGGAAAAGATGTGAATGCCTCTCATTGGACTGGCTGTGGTCACCCCTCTGCTCCAATTGGCTCCTGCCCTGCAATATTTAAACTGTTTTGCAAGGAAGGAAAAGAAAAAAGCAACCTCAGCTCTTTGTACCGTTCAGCTGAAGTAGGAAAAGCTCCAGAAATTACATAAAAGAGAAGAAGATGGGAAAAAACCCACCCAAAAAGGCAAAGCAAATGGTCTGTGAAAGTGCTGATGGGGGAAATGTTTTCATGAAGCAGCGAGTGCTCTGAGTCACTGCTCTCCTTGGAGTCCAGCGTTGCTCCTGTTGGCATTCACCAGAGTTTTGGCATTGGATCACACAGGGGTTGGATCAGGCCCTTCCCTGCTCCCCTGGTGCTGCTCTCCAGACTCTGCTCTCGGGGGGATTAGTTGTATTTACGATGCTCTCCAACTTTCTTGTTCAGTTCTGTGAGGAGTCACTAGCTGTGATACAGTGTAATACTGATCCCTATTTTTCCCACGGGGAATGTCACCTGAAAGCCCTACAAAAATACCTTTGAGGAAGCAGACAAGCAAACAGCAAAAACTGATGGGCTTCATAATTCCTGTTTAGTTCCATTAAGTGGGAGCCAAAGTTGCTCTACCTGAAACCAAGCACTTCTGATAAACACACTCGAGACTGTGTATCCCAAAGTCCATCCTAAAAGTTCCCATTCATAAGGCAAAGTTGTGCTTCGAGGCCTTTGTTACCAGAATGACAAAATCTTCCCATGTGGTCTCTCTAATGTTGTCACAAAGGGCCCTTTGAAGTTTGACTGACAGCTCAGGCCAGTGGTCTTTTGATTATGAGGTAAAGTGTCTGCATAGGAAAATGGTGTTTTATAGAAGCTCTCTCAGCTGTAGAACTAGTATAAATTTCAAACACAGAGTTTACTCACTGGAAAGTGAGGTTTTGGCTGAAAAAGTAGGAAAATCTAGACTCTCTAACTACTGAAGTTATTACCTTGTACTTCATTTTAAAAGTGCTGTTAAGCACGGGACAGAAAACCAGAATATTTCAGGTTGAGCTAAATATTTAGTTTGCCACCCAAAATATATCTCTAAGTTCTGTGCACTTTGTGTTTTTCTTTCTGGAAACACAGTTTGATGAACAGGAAGTGCCCATTTGTGGGAACACAAAGTAACTTTTACCTGAGTGGGGTGTTTTATCTATCAGGCTAGAAAGGCAACATAAAATCAGTTTGCTGTGGTCAGCTGGTCCTCAGCATTTGAATTCAAGTGTCTTAGAAATTTACCTCCCCTCAGCTGAGATGTGATAACTGACCAAGTGTTTTTCCTGCTTCAAATGCAAAGTAAAATTATCTTACCCTATTTACTGTTGTGGTACCACCCTAGAATATTTTCCCTTAGTTATTTGTGATTACGTTTCCATGTTTAGGTAAGCTGTAAGTCTGGGGGTGGTGATTCCCACTAGTGAGATAACTCCTGCAAAAGAAAGAAAGAAAAAGAGTCTCGCAGGCAAAATTTCATTTAGGGAAATAGAATGTGTATTTTCTGCTAAAAATATTAACACTTACAATATGTCCAATAATAAGTCAAAGCTGGTCCCCTGTTAAAATTTGCAGTTCTAGGCTATGTCAGAGAAAACAGATGAAGTCTTTGAAATCAGCTGAGTCAAGGACATGGAGAAGCACTTCTGCTTTGGCATTCAGGCAGCAGAGCAAGGCTCAGGAATGATGCTTTGGAACACAAGGAAAGCAGTTAAGGTTATAACACTGCACAGGTAGGGACAATACTTCATCCAGATGAAAACAGTAAGTTTATATCAGTGCTGAAAAAGAAGTTTAAAAGATGGAGCAATCAGTGCAAACAATTCTGGGCAATTTCTTCAATGGAGGAACTGTTTTCTTGGCTGGTAACTTAATAAAAAAAATTATAAAGAATAAGCAGTATAAATGTCAGCCCCGTCTGTAGCTCATTAGACCTGATAGAGTGGGACAGATTCTGATCGAATCCTGTTGGATGGAAACCTAAAATAAGTTGCATGATGCTACCACACTGTTTTTACTGCTCTGGGAGCAGCCATCAAGTCCTTTTGCCTTCTTTCCAACCCTGTCAGGGGAAATCACACATCACTGATGGAACCCTTCTGGTTGCTCCATGAGGCCAACACGATTGTTTGTATGAAATCAGTAAGTGGTCCCAGCTCCCAGTACAGAAATGCAGCAATACAGGACTTCCCACACCTCTCTCACACTTCTCTCTTCCACTCTTCTTGCCATCCCACAAGGAAGTTCTGCCAGACTGTTGCCCCTTGGAGGTTAATCCATTTGAATGAAATACAAGGCAGTGCAAAATTTGTGTCTCTGACGAAGCAGTGAGTTTGTTTTCAGAACTGACATGCAGGGTGGGTGTCTTTCACAGGGGGCACTTGTTCCAGGGCAGCAAAGAAAACAAAATCAAGATGATCAATAACAGGCTTTTACCATTTTCCTTTGTATCTATTTTACTCACTGTCTCTAGAAAGAGGCCTTGTTTGGGGGGAATTCAGGTTAAAAGGCACATTAGATTAAAAATCACTGGTATATTCTATCATATTGCATTAGATTTAGGATCACTTTTCAGTATTTGAGCTACTGCTCGTTTACTATTGGACTTATTTTTATTTTAAGTCAATGTGCTGCAATTAACTTGGAGATAATAGTGGTAAAAATGGAAATGTTCTATCCCTGGTTTATCTTTGCACTGAAACTGTGGTGCATGGTCTCCACATGCTCTGTTTGGCCACACCATCACTTCACCCAGGAGTGAGACATCTCCTCCTTTAAGTGGCACCAGCTGTCAGCTGGTCAGTGCAAGTGCCAGGGGGATGAAGCTGCACATGATCCTGTTCTCCTTTGATCTGAGGGGCAAATAGACTTTTTAGATGACACTTTAGTCAAAGTCGTTTGGTTTCAGGTGTGTGTTTTCCCTGGCATTCACCTCCCGTCAGTGATTTTCAGCGATTTTTGCAGGGAGATTTAACTTCGCATATGATTAAATGGGGAAGATCTTGGGAGTCTCCCTCTTCCTCAGATCACTTCTTTCTTCTTCGCAATTTCTGAAAATTTTTCTGGCTAAGAAATGTCTGAGTATAAGCGTCGAAGACATTAAAGCTTTTAAAGTCTTTTCTTGCCAGAGCTACATTTTAACCTACTTGCTTGCTTAGAACTTAGTGAAGAAAGCAAAATTTGAAGAAAAGTAAACATCTGAAGGCATGTCCCAAACTGAGACAACTTTAGTAGGAATTCTAATTAGGAATCCTACTTTTAAGTAGGAATGAGTTCATAGTGGTGTTAACACCACAGCCCTGAGCAAACCCCGGGAGATGCAGCGACTCCTTGGCTGGAGGGAGCAGAGGGAGAAGTGCTCGTGCTGTGGACGAGGCTTTCGGGCACCGGGCTGGTCACACCGGCGTTGTTTTGGCTGCGGCCCCTCTCGGGTCCGGAGCCTGAAAATCCCTTCTCGTGCTCCTTGGAGGGACCGGTCCTCCCGCGGGCAGAGGAGGAGGTTTTGCCAGCTGTGGTGCAGCGGACTTTTCGGGACTCCTGGAAAACGCGGAGTGAAAATGGCAGGTCTTGTCTAATGACCGCGGCTGGCAAAGGCTGGTGCTGTGCCCTGGCAGTGCCGTGCCCGGGCTGTGCTATGCCATTCCCGGGGCCGGTCCCGGACCTGTGAGCTCCCGGAGCGGTTCCCGAACGCGGAGGGAGCCGGTGCCTCCTGTCCCTGCGAGTTCAACCGCAGGGGACAGTGTTGTCTCAAAACCTAGGCACGGGGAAGCTTGTGTAATTCTCCTGCCTGTTCCAGCCAGGCAGAAGGCGAAGTAAAATGTCCTTGGTAGGAGATTATGATGCTCCGAGGAGAGGATTTGAGATTTTCTCACTTGTTGGTGGTCAGTGACGCAGCGTCCCCGGGGGAGTCGTCAACTGACAGGAAATGCTCACTCACTCATTTCTGCAGAGAAAATGAATAAGAGAAAGGGTTAGTGTATTCGTGCTTTGGGCGGGGGGGACTTCCTATTTTTGTTTTAATTTAATAAGATGGCCTGTGCCAGAGAAAATAAACTACACTCTTTTTTTCTTTTTTCAATCGTAATCTCTCGATGTGATATAAATACCATCCCGCAATTTAGCATTGTTAATTAATACGTACTTTCCATTACCTTCCTTTTGGAGAGCTCATTATCTTGAGGAATGTAACTCTTCATTCAAACATTTCATTTTGTAGCAGGAGAAAGAGACGGAGGCGCAGAAGAACTACTTTAACTGAATTGTGTAACAATGGCTGTGATAATAATTGTCTGGGAGAATTATATGGAGGTAACAAAAGGACTCACAAAATGAGTACATTACAAAGACTCTTTTATGACTGAAAAATACTGATGTCCTTAAAAGAGAGAGAGAAGTAGGAGTTGGCTGATTTTGTAGGAAAATGCAAAGATCACACTGAAGTATGCCTTGGCACAGGGAAGAGGTTTTCTTAGGCTTGCTGGAGGAAAACTTACACTCTGCTCCCTTGTCTCCCCAGCGCTGTTTGCACAGCATGTGTTCCTTCTCCTGCCCTCCCAGCAGTCAGAGGCTGGGCTGGTCGGCCTGACCTGGGCTCCTCAAGTGGAGCAGCTCTGGCTGGCTGTGGTGCTGTGCCACCGTGATTTGTCTCTGCACACGCAGCTCGTGCCCAGCTCATTCCAGCAGTCGAGCCAGCCCAGCTCCCTTTAGGATCCAGCTGTGCAAACAGGGTGGTCCAGGAGGGGCTGGGGGGGGGGTGTATCGGCTCAGTAAGTGGGAGATCTGAGAGGAAAGCAGGGAGAGAGGCAGAGGGGTAACCAGTTATTCTGGGCACCCATCACCATGACAGCCACCTATTATTAGATCTATCATATACACACTTCCACAGCATGCAGGGGCTTGGTCTGCCAGGTAAAGGATGTTTTTCTGCCCCCTGTAAAAATGTCAGAGACTCTTTATTGGACCCACTTGACAAGTGGATTCAAGCTTGCTAGTTTTTTCTTAACTCTGAGTTATAATCATGAGGAGTCTGTTTTTCTCTTCACTTATTTCTGCTAAAAGGTTGCACTTGCTGTCACCATTTGGAAGGCTGTAGCTGTGTGTACTGAACACTGTGTTCAGAAATTCTTATTTTTGTCACAGAAGTACAGCTGTATCTTAAGGGTGGTACAGAATTAGAACAAGGTACAATGAAGTACTGCAGCTTGCTAATACACATTACACTCAGCAGCACCTTGGCATGTGGAAATGTGAGACTTTACACATCTGGATAAAAGGAACCAACAAGGAAGAGATTGAAATTCTTTTAATGCTAGCAAGG
Organism: Empidonax traillii; assembly: GCF_003031625.1. Taxonomy (NCBI): domain Eukaryota; kingdom Metazoa; phylum Chordata; class Aves; order Passeriformes; family Tyrannidae; genus Empidonax; species Empidonax traillii. Next base: position 979,486 of record NW_020955750.1, on the reverse strand, counting down.
GAAATGTTGTCTTCAACGTAATGGGTAATTTCTTCCTGTGGCTGGTGACTCCCCAGATGACCACTTTTCCATGGCTAATGTTAATGTTAGGCATTTCAAAGGCACGGGAATGTGTGGGGGAAATCTGCTTTGAGAAGCAATTTATTTTTCTGAGGGGGTGATGGTTGGCTGGATCAGTTTCTGACCTGGCCAGACACATAACGGGGAGAGCTGGTGCGTCAGGGAAGGTGGTGGTGGGGAACAGGGGGTGTGCAGGGAAGCAGGAGAAAAAACAGAGCATGTCACTCGCAGCACCACCTCTGTGGTGGAGGGGGCTCTCTGGAGCGTGGCCATCCCTCATTCCTGTGGGCTCAGTAAGGAGAGGAGTTTGCAGCCTTTTAGGTGCAGTACTGGGTTACAAAGGTGTTGGAAGAGCTATGGAGCTTCTGCATCAAATCCACCGGAGTCAGAAAGCAGAGCAGAACCTGCTGAAGGTTCACAGGAAGCTCTGAGTAGTGAGGCTGTTCTTAAATCCCACTCCTGCTTAAATCTAGGATGTCTCAGGCAGCATTAGGGACGTTTCAGACTTTAATTTGGAAGTGTCCCCTTCGGGCAAACATCTAGAGTTTATCTTTGAGCAAACTGTGAGTGGTATAAATACTGAAGTCCACTGCCCTGTGGACATCTCCTGGTGCAACTTGAAGCCATTTCTTCTTGTCCTGTCCCTTGTTCCCTGGGACCAGAGCCCGTCCCCCCCGGCTCCCCCCTCCTGTCTGGGAGTTGCAGAGAGCGAGAATGTCCCCTGTGAGCTTCCTTTTCTGCAGGCTGAGCCCCGCCAGCTCCCTCAGCTGCTTCTCATAGGACTCACTCTCCAGACCCTTCCCCAGCTCCGTTGCCCTGCAGGCAGGTTAGCTGCAGCAAAAGTATCTACGAACGCATTTCAAGCGACAGCAGTGATTTTTAGAGTGTGTGGGAAACTGTGCAATCCTAATATCAATCTCGTTTTGACTACAAAGTTTGTAATTCATGTAAAAATCGGGCAGTCCTGGAACGGGAGCGGGTGGTGGTCTCACACCCCCAGGCTGCCTGCTGGGAGCTCTGGGGGCAGAGTCAGTGGGAATCCTCCCGGCTCCTTCCGAGCAGGACCCCCCGGTCCCAGTGGTGGCAGAGGGGTCTCGGGGATGCTTGTGCAGTTCAGGGAGCACCGGGCACAGCCGCGTTCCCAGGGTTGCCTGCTCAGCTCGGCAGATGCTCCTTCCTTAACCCTTCCCCTCTCTCCCTGCCCCCCGAACAGACCCTTTCCCCAGTCAAAGCCGGTTTTCCCCAGCCGGTCACTAAATCAGTCGGATGTGCCTCCCTTCCCCCACCTGACTCGGTGACGAGGAGTGCCTGCTGATCAGTCCTTTCATGCGGTACCCGCCGGTCGTTGCTTCGGCCATTAAAAGAAAAAAAAAAAAATTACTAAAGAACCTCCCCCGCCCAGACCTCGCCGTGTCCCCGCTGTCCTGCCCGAGCGCTCCCCGGCCGATCCCAGCGGAGCCCCGGGGATGGAGGGGTGGGTGGTGTGCGATATTCCTGCGGACCTGGAGGAGGTGGAGCCTGCTTCTCTCGGCTTTCTTTGAGTCGCGGCAGTCCGGACCGAGCCCCGGGATGCGGGGTCGCTGCGGGAGGGGGGCTGAACTTGCGCACATTTAGCCGGCCGCAGGTGTAGGACAGAGCCCGGTCCTGGGAGCCACGGCCGTTCTCCAGCAAGGAGAGAGGCTGGAGCATCCCTCCCCTTCCTCCGGCCGCTTCCCTGGCATCCCCGGCTGGCTGGACACGCCGGCTGCCCTTCCTCCTCCTCCTCCTGCTCTCCTCACCCTGCAAGAACACACACCCAGCGGCTTCGCTGTGGTAAAAGGGGAGGTCTTGAGGAAAGTCAAAAGCATCTGGGGAAGGAAACAGGTTGGACATGTATAGAGGAGTTCAAGAGTTTCACCAGTGAGCCATGAAATGAAAAGTAACAGCTGACGTACTGGAGGGAAGGAGGGAGAGTCATCAGCAGGAGCTATGGATCCAAGGTTAACGGCGAGGGGGGGAAGGGGAGATGGAATTTAGAGTAATAAGCCAGGCAAAAGAGAGGGCGAAAGAGAGATCAGGGCTGTTGTCTTGCATGTGGTGCGATCGCTGGGAAAAAGTCACCAGGAAAACTCCTGGCAAACGTTACCGAAAGCCTTTGCGTGGTCGAGAGTCAGTGCCCCTCGCCTTTTAGAAGCACGAGGCTGAGCACCTGATTTCCTTTAAAACAAAAATCCCAGAGGGCTTCCAAGAATTTGCATTTTCTACCGCCACAGTTGCTTGCCCGGGAGGCTGAAAGGAAGGAATCGCTTCACCTTTTTTTTTTTTTCTTTTCTTTTTTTCTCTATGTAGAAAATAATAGAGAAATAAGGAGCTGATGAGTGGTAGTAGCAGTGTAGGGGGTTATGGTGCAACTGGGTGTAGGTTAAAAATACCAACAACACCGGAGAAAGAACATCCCCTTAATTTTTCATTTAGAAATATTTAAAATGAATGTGTTAGAAGCTGACGAGAGTCTTGTGTTGTCCTGGTGGGACGCAAAGTTGAACGACACCAAATCCAAGGAAGGATTTTTTTTTCTGCTCACGTTTAAATTAAAGACCTTCTCACACACAAGCACAAAGCAGGGCAGAAGTTTTCCAGCTCGGCATCCCGAGGCTGAGGAGCCGCGGTTCCCGGTGCCGGAGCGCTGTCACCCGGGCGGGGTGACATCGGGACCCTGTCCCGGCGCATCCCACGGCACGTGTGGACCCCACGAAGTTGGCCAAAGCCCAGGAACAATGAGGCCGAGGTGATCTGCGGGCCGAGCTCTGCTGCGGGCTGCTCTGTCCCTCCCCAGTCTATCCCCCCTGGGCACGATGCCCTCGGCCGGTTGCCCTGGGCCACTGGCCCTGCCCGGGTGCCCCAGGGAGGGTGTCCCTTCCCGCAGCCCCCGCGCTCCTTTGTTCCACGGCGGCGGCCGCGGCACTACATCTCCCGGCAGGCTGCACGGGGGAAGGGGGGGGAGAGAGGCTTTTCCACCCTTTTTCCTCCCCCATCGCATTCCTCCTCGGCGAGAGGGAAAAAAAAAAACCCACACACACTCACTTTGCTGACACATCATGTGCTTTGAGCAGACAAGAGGGCCGGGCTGCGAGAAGCAGATCACGGGAAATAAGGGACAACTTGCTGCCTCCGAAATCTAACTCCGGAGACACGTAAAAAAAAAAAAAAAAAAAAAAAAAAAAAAAAAAAAAAAAAAAACAGGAAAAAAAAAAGGTGGGGGGGAGAGAGAGAGGGGGAAAAAGAGGGGAAGCCAACACAGTTAAATCCTGAAGTAGGAAGGATGTAGCCCTGAGCTTTGAAATCTTAATAAATACGTAGAGGAGAGATTTTCTCTTTTGTGTGCAGGGCCGAACAAGATCGCTGCCAGTTTCTCCAGATACACAACTTATGCAACTGTTTCTCCATCACAAACTAAAGCACACGCGTGTCTTGCATAATGTTGTTTGCCACCCCGTACAAATGTTTCTTTTCTGGCCCCTGTAGAGCCTACAGATTGCTTTGCTGATCTTCTGCATCAGATGGCTTTATCCTTCTGGTACTGCATATATGCAGATCTGAGGTCTGTGTAAATATGTATAAACAAAATGCATATTTTGTAACAGGTTTATTTTTAGTCCCTGTGTTTTTGCGCTCGGGAGATAGAAGTTTGTTTAATTGATATCGTTGGTGTAATAGTGGTTAGTGCTGATAGTGGGAGCTGAAACCTTATCCAGGCTTTCAAAAGCACCCCTGTTAGAACGGCTGCGAGGGGTCTCCCCATAATCAGTGTCTTCTAGGTTACACCTTGGACTTCAGCAAAGCCACGGTAGTTTAGATGAGGAGATGCAGATCAATTGTCTGTGTGATAAGAGATAAATATCATGTCAATATACAGGATTGAATTTTACTTTAAACTGTAAGTTGGATTGACTTCTCCGGCTGGTTTGGCAGAGCAAATTGTTATTGTTCTGCAGTAGATTTCATCACAGTATTTTGTCCCTGGTGTCCTAGCATACCTTGTTATGATTATTTTATTTTAAAGATCTTTACATTTATGTATTAAGAAAATATTCACCTGTGCTGCTGATAGTATGACCACTCTGGAGGGAGTAATTTTAAATCTGTAGTTTTTGCATTAATTCTTTCTGTTCACTTCTGAATTGTAACAAAGATAACACTCCAAGCTGTTCCACTCCATTATACCATCACGTTTTTCTCTGAAGTCTGGGCTTCAGCCTCACTGAGGATTGCTAAAATCTGCTAACAATCAGTGCTGTTTGCACTGAAATTAGAATCGATATTAAGGTGGTACTTTTACATCAACAAAGTAGGGCTTAGATGGTGGTTGTATTTTTTTTTAGACATATTACTGTAACAGTTTTGAGCCAGATTTGTGACTTCAAGCCCCAGCCCTGAGAACAAGGTGGTAGGGAGGCACTGAGTCTCAGATGAGCCACTTGGGCTCACGTTTTCTTTCCAGATCCCCTTGGTTCCTAAGAACAGATGCCCATTTCCCCCCCATCAGCACGTTGGTCCCTCCTTCCTTTTCCAAGCACCTTTTGGGATCTCCTGTTCAAGACTTTTGCCACACGTGATTTTTCTGCAGCTCTTCATTCTGTGTACCTGCATCCTGTCAAGGCAACCACCCCCTATTTGAGCTCATTGACTTCCTCCTGAGCTCAAATGGAACTTTTTTCCCCTTAAAACATGTGGCTAATGAAAACATTGCCCTTCTTACCCTGTCCTTGCTGAATTTATCTCTTGTTCTGTGATAATTTTGTTAATAGTTTTTGCCATTATGTAGAATTATAGAATCACAGATGGTTTGGGTTGGAAGGGATCTTAAAGCTCATCCCGTCCCATTCCCTCCCATGGGCAGGAACACCTTCCACTAGTCCAGGTTGCTCCAAGCCCTGTCCAACCTGGCCTTGGACACTTCCAGGGATGGGGCAGCCACAGCTTCTCTGTATCACTGACATGGTAACAGATTGACACAAGCTGAGAAATGGAAGAGTAGAGACCTACAGCCTCACTTTCAGTCCTGGAGAGTCAAGGGAGGGAAAACTTGGATCCCAGTAAAACTTGTTGGTCTGTTTAACTTGGTTGCTGCAAAGTGATCCTAAAGGGACTCATCACTGAGAGAAAGCGAGGACAGAAAGTTGCTGGCCCAGCCCTTTAATAAGATCACATTTTTTTTAGTGATTCCTTTTAACAGTATATGGGAAGTCGAAGGAAAACCTTTGGGAACAGCAGCCAGCCAGTACAGGAGAGACCCCTCCAAGTCATGTTACTTAGGTCCAAGTTATTTCTCTTTATTTTTCTCCTTTAGCTTTTGCAATCATGTGTTTCCCCTGCGATGCAAATCAGCCGAGGGGGAGATGAAGGAGCGTGGGGACCAAAGGACACACACACAGACATTCTGACAGCAAGCCCAGGATTGCTGAGCCAGGGCCCTCAAACGTCATGAGTCAGCCTGTTCCTACCCAGTCATGAGACTGAATAAAAAAATCATGAGCTGTTTGCAAAGGAAATTTGGGCTTTCTTTTGCTTGCTTCCTGATTCTGGCTTTATCCTGTGCCTGGGATATGTTTGCAAGTTTTTCCCGATAAATAAAAGGACTAGAAGGGGATTTACATCTCTAACAAAAGGCGTTTGAAAAAGCGAGTCAAATGCTAGTTTTGCAAGAATTGGCAAATTTGTAAGAAAGGTTTCTGCAGAGACATGAAGAGAGTAAAACAGTTACAGAACATGGTAGAATGAGCTGTTTGACATCTTTATACAACTCACCTAGTATTTAACTGGGACAAGGACAGGCAGGCTGACATTTAGCCCAGAAAAAGACAGGGAAAGCATATAGACTGGGAATTTAGTGTGGAAAATAGGAAGTATCGGGACATCAGTGGCCTTTTTGGATAAGCTGCCTGAACTGCAGCTTGGAGATTCACATCCATTTTTGGGCTCTGTCATTCAATGTCCTGTTCTTCCTCTGTAGTGTGGCCGTGGCTGAGGGACAGAATCTCCCGTGGGAGACGCCAGCACACCCCGGAGCTTTTCTGTGTTCAGCTGGGGAAGGAGAAGGAACACATGCTGTGTATACCCAGTGTCCATCTCCCCTCCTCTGTTTTGACAGCCCTGGCTACTTTTAGAAAGCCCTCAGAAGCCTTTTGTTTCACCAGCTTTTGGGGGAGAGCTCCCGAGTGAGGTGAGAGCACTTTAGTGCCCTATCAGAATACTGGTGGTCAGGAGAGAAAGCCTCATTCACTCAAGGGTTTAATCTATTTTTTCTGATGCTCTGTTGTGTTTTGCAGCCTTTGCACATCTTTTGTTACACTTATGATTAGTGCAGAGAGGACTATTTAAGGAACCTCAGTGTGTTTATTTAAAGAAGAGAGAAAAACCCTGAGAGTGCAGAACATACTTTTTAATATTCCTTGGAGCTGTTCCCCGTGATTACGTGTTAAGTAAGACATGACCAGTAATTGCATTGAACACGGGGACTTTCTGTCATACCTATTTTATTTATTTCATTTCATTTCATTTTTTTAACCTCAGCTGGTGCAGCTCCCAGCACAGTTGTCATACCAGGGAGCCTATGTGTGTGCTGCTGCAATACTAGGAGATAATTAGTGTACCCTGCTCAGAGAATGAGTGCATGGGCTGCATGAACAATATCCTGTTGCTCTACACTTCTCATTTGACTTTCTCAGACCCCCTATTTTGAAGATGATATTCCCACAGCCTCTCTGTGGTGCTGTGCAGTGTTTCTTTCCAGTGATATTAACAGGGATGGTATTGATCTGAATATATTCCCAGAGTGATCCTTGGGGCAAAATTTGTTGGACGAGTGTTATTTACAAATTCACCCCAATGTACAAGAGAAATTCAATTCTCTTTTTCAAAGCAGAGTGATAAAAGGATTCTGGGGACTGGATCAGCCTTGCAAGACAGCAAGGCTGGAAATGAAGGACAACAGCAGCAACAACAAAATTGAAAGAGAGGGCGGGGAGGAAGAGAGACAAGAAATACAATATCTAGGAGGTTTCTGTAATTAAAACCAGCTTAAATATTCGTGCTTTGCAAATGATACAAATTGATATAGTTTTAAAAAGCCATTCCTGGCACTCCACTATGGGAGTTCAATACCTTTCCTGCCCTAGGGCTCCGCTCAGCACAAGTGTTAAGCAGAGTTTCTGTGTGCACAGTGAAATGGGGCTGCTCCTCCATTTCATCCTGCTCAGCAGAAGTTGGGCTGTCCCGTGGAATTGTGTCTCGGCACTGCTGGGCTTTTTGCACAGAGCCAAAGAGAGGTGAAGGCTTTATTGTAAAGCTCCTCCTGCTCCCTGCTGGGCCCCTGTCTGTTCATTGCACTACAAAGCCCTGTTGCTTTCTGCCACAGAAATTAATGAAATGATTTTTTTTTTCGTTTGAAGTAAAAGTGGCTTTGGGTTAAATCCCTGCCAGCACATGGGGGAACAAAACCTTGTGCAAGCACTTTGTGTAAGAGCAGAACGTGGCATCGGGCAGGTAAGTCACCTGGGATGGAGCCAAGGTGGCAGGTGTCACTGCTCCTTCTGTGGTGACCACGAGGAGATGACAGAGGTCAGAAAGTCTGTGGCCTGTGCTGGAGCCAGGCCTGGTTTTCAGGGTAGTAGGACAAACACAAAACTTCCTCCGTGGCAGATGAGTTGTTTGGTCAGGTGAAGATGTCAGTGGCACAGGTACCTGTTCCATAACAGTGTGGTTGAATTGTGACTGGGCTTGGGCTGGCAGCTGCTTATTCTCTCCTACCTTTCTGTACTAGAAAGCTTAAATACAGGATTTTCCAAACTGCCCAAGGGGTTTGAATTCATACCTCTTGTTGGAAAGAGGCTTCTAAATCTCCTTGGCAGCTTGGGAAAACTCAGGCCTCGCAAGAGACGTTTTGTCCATGCCTGTGATTTTCAGCCAGGTTTGTGCATCAATCTGCCCAAGTTTTCCCAGGTGCCACTGGGAGCTGAGCCTGTTCGGAAAGCATTTTGTAGAACCAGTTGGCTCATTACCTCCTGCCTGAAAAGGAGGTCAAGGCACACTCTGGAGAGTGATGCTGGAAGGTCTGGACTGCTCATTTCTGAGGGAGGAGACAGATAGGAGAGAACTTGCTATGAACCTCAATGCCCTGCTCAATCCTTCATTAACATGGAATGTCTGGGAGTAGGTGACATTCAGCAGACACAGGATTCTTTTCTCCAAGCAGATGAGCAGCCCAGTCCCAAGGACCCAATGGGACTCAAGTGTGAGTTCACATATCCTGGAAGCAATGAAGCATCACAAATGCAAGGGACTGAGTCACTTGGGGGATGAGAGTTTCTTTTTTAAACCTTTACACTTTGACACAATGTTATGCTGCACTAGCTATATATACCCCAGTTCTTATGCTTCTAGCTTAAATTTTTAACAAACAAGGAAAAAGGAAAGAAAGAAAGAAAAGCTAGGGAATTTTTCTACTTTTTGTTTTCAGGTGTGTGACTTAATCTCCAGAAAAAAAATAAAAATAAAAATGATAGCACCTTTTACAGCATGAGAAGAGAAACACTCAGAATTTGCTGATGAAATTTTAAAATATTCCTTGAGCCTCAAGGTCATGGGAGGGATTTTCAGAAGTGTTCAGCATTATTATACCTCATTTGAATTTTACTCCTCACTTCAAAGTTAGTGATGTTAGCCCAGTGCGAGGGCTTTAGGAAATCACACTGCATTGATTTAGATCTCATGGGCAACGATTATCCTGCACTGACACCACGGGTGTGAGGCAGGGGGGGGTGTTCCTTCAACCCTGGCACAGCTCCTCCTGGGAGTAAGGTGTTAGGTGTTCTTCCTGCACTGTACAACTCCTTGACATTGTAGGAACCTTTTCCAGAAAGGACCCTTTCCTTGAGCAGCTCTCCCCAGGTGTCCAGGACCATGTGGAATTTATCTCCCTTTCCACACAGGCTGCTCTGTCATGTGGGGTCTGCTCTAGCGCTTGGGTTTTCACAGGGTTATGCTTTGTGTGGTCATTTACCTGGATGTAAAAATCTATTTGGAGAGATTCAAAATGTTCTTTCAAAACAAAAAGAATCGACTGAGAAGGAAACTCTTTTGTTTTGACTCTTCCCAGGGACAATGAACACAAAAATCCCCTGTAGGGGATCATGCTTGCGAAAAAGCAGCTCATTTACTATACCAGGCACTGTAGAGTATGTGATGTGTGAGCAGCAGCACAGAAAAAACTAAGTTTGGTATTTAGAACAAAAATAAATTGGGTAGAGAATGGAGGTGACTTTACCTCTTTGCCCCCAAACAAGGTATGTGTATCTGGCTTGTGGTTATGGGGGGGATGAGTGAAAGAACTTCAGTCGTAATTGCTGCTGACGAGGGAGAAATGTTTTGTGTATCCCTTTTACCTGAAGTTCTACGTTATGCTTCCTGATGCAGCTGGTTTCCATGAACCCAGCATGGGGGCAGTGCTGCTGAGGCTTGCAAATGTGCCAGAAGGTTTGATTTGAAAAGAGTTTATTGCCTTGCATTGGAATGCCTGAATTTTTCAGAAGTCCTTCTACCTGTGGGTATGCCAACATGCCAACATTTCCAAGGGCTGAAATGAAAGCTAAAGCCCAGCTGATGATTTTCACTGGCACATATCCCACTGGTAGTTTGTCAAATGCACAAAAACACTGGTAGCATTTTGCATTTAAAGGGCCAAATCTTTTCTGCAGATGGAATCAAACGTTCTCTGCTGAAGTCAGCACATGGAATAGAATTTTGTCCTATGCTGAGATTCAAAGTCTGCTTGGAAGGTCTGAGTCTGTGATTCAGACAGGAGGCTAAAATGAGGTAGCTGGAAAAATCAGGGAAAATATAGGAGGGAGATGGAAGGACAGGATGAAAGGCAGAACAGGGAAGCGCTTATAACACAATGGGAGAACAAGGGACATTGTTGTAAGCGGAGAAATGCTCAGAGCTGATAATGGGAAAGAAACCATTTAATTGCAAACAATGGACTTGAGATCACAAGAAGAGCTCCTACCTCAAGGGGAAACCCAGAATTTAAGGCCATACAGGCACCTAAAACCTTCTGAAATCAAAGAAATCGGAGGGCGAGTCAGATCTCTCAACATGTTTGGGATCCAAGTTTGTAAGGTATAGATACCCTTCAAAATGTAGTCTCAAGGCTCTCAAACCTTCATTGTTGGGGAAATCTGTGTTCCAGAAATGGGATGCAGCTGATGTGAATGAATGGAGAGTGACAGAAAAGTCCCACGAGTCAAATCCTGAATGCCTCGCTCGAGCACAGAGGAGGAAGTTTGCCCTTATAATGACAGGACAAAGGCTGCAGAAAAGCCTCAAGATGTTCTGTCGTAAATGCCAGTTTTGTAGCAGTAAGTTTCAGAGACAAGCCAAAGTGAATACTGCTGTCTTTGGTTGCACTCTAAGATGGCTGTGTACCTGCTTTTAGATTATGGCAACACCCTAGAACAGCATCCTGGCTCCTGTGAGACGGATACTGCAGCTCTGGCAGTTGTCAGTGGGATCCTGCTCTCACAGAGAAAGCCAGGAGAGTGTGTTTATATCTCTCTAGAGTCTTCGAGTTAGGAAGGATCTTGTGCTTGTCCTGACTGATACCAAGAGTATTTCTGAGCAGACTGATGCATGAATCATTTTGGTGGATGTGGAAGACGTAAAGCAAGAATATAAACACATTCAGAAAAATCTTGGTACTTCCTTAAAGCCTTGCAGTATTTATGTTTCTTTCAAGTTGTGTTTTATATTTGGAACTATTACAAAGTGTCTGCTCTCTTTCTTTTATCTCTTTCCCCCCAGATGAAGGTGACTGGAAATCAAAAACCCCTGGTAACTGGAATAGGATCACTTTTTTGTCCTTTTGCTATTCAAGCATTCAATAGGAAGTGTGGGGTAATGACGGTTTAACAGCAGAAGCAACAGGTTGCAAGGCATGAGGTTATAACCTGTGGTGATTGGGTAAGTGGAAATAGGAGTTTTGTGTGCTGAGTGAAGCACAGGACAGGACAGCCAAGAATCAACAAAAGGAATCATGTGATAAGGAGGGAGAGCTGGTAGTAGATGCAATTTATGGTGTCCCAAAATGATGCATCAGCTATATCATCCCAGGGGTAATAATATACCAGTCCAGAAAAGGTCCTAAGAGGTCATCTTGCCTCTCCCATTCCTCTGAGGGAGTGCTGAGGTTGGTTGTTTGGCCTCTCCTCAGAGACCTCCAATACCAGTGATTCCAGCATCTCCCAAGGGACTGTGCACCAGCATTACCTACTTTTGCATTTAGATATTTTTTTCATAATACTTAGTCTGCCCTCTCTGCAATGTAAATTTAACCCTTCCTGTTCTCTCCCTCTGGATTTGATGAACCAGTTGTTCCCTTCCTCTTTATCTGCCCAAAGACTGTTGATGTCTCTTCTCAGTCCTCCTGCTGTAACTCCAAGCCTTAACGAACTCTTTCTTTAAAGATTAAACATTCTCCAGACCTCTGATTGCTCTTGCTAATGTTGTCTGCCTTCTCTCTAATTCAGTGTGGTACCTAAAACTGGACACTTTGACACTTAGAGGCTTTGACAGTGCTGCATAGAGCGGAAGGATCATTTCATGTATCTATCTTAGGGACTTCACTCCTGTTTGTGCCTCTCTAGCCTTTTTGCAAAAACCTGATGCTCAAATCCCTTTCCTGCAGAACCACTTTCTAAGCAGTTGGTTCCTATCCCTTTATTTGTGAAGTTGATTACAGCTGCATGAACTTAATCTCTAACACTTGTTCAGGTGGAATTGCAGATTCCTTTTCTCCAGTTTGTCGCAGTTGTTCTGAGCTCTCATCCTATCCTTTAACACTTGTGCTGCCCTCCAAACTTCAGATTATCTCCAAATGCAATACTCTCCATTACATCACACGGTTCATAAATGACAATATGACAAAGTCATAACCAACAGCATGAGAAACCCGGTAAGAAACTGATTTGCTGTTTCTCCTCCATTTTACCTTAGAGGAATAAATGTTATTTGTAGTCAAAGATTTTCTAGCAGGATGGGGAAGAGAGCAGGTGAAATGGTTTGTCTGCCTGGCCAGATCACCAGATGTCAGACACCTGTTGGAGAAGTGCTGGAGTTATCTCATCTGCAGGTACCTGGTGCTGCCACATCACTGTACGTGCAGACCCATCCGAGGGAGCAGGATCAGGCTGGGTAAAGTACATGACTTGAGCAGCAGCTGGAGAGAATTGAAAGTGTGCTTAAAAATACCAAAAGAAAGACGGGGAGGAAAACTGCACACAAGGAAAAATAGCTTAAGGAATTCCTCTTAAGAGGGGGTTGCCAGAGATCAGCAGAGGTCTTTGTGGTGGTTGAGAGGGTAAGCCCTCTTTTCCCACGCTGATCTCCAAAGGAATTGCAGGGCAGCCTGGTGTTGTTCTTGCCTAACAATGCGTCATTAATGGCTGGGTCCTCTCAGCTTTCAAATGCACGATGCAGAAACGATCCAAAGAGAATAAGTTCTGCTCCTGTGACCCTGATTTTACTCAAGTAAAGGAAAGGACAGGACACAATGCCTCTTGCCCTTGCATGCAAAGGCTACCTTATGAACTCATGAAGAATGACTGATTTGCAGCTCTGGTGAAGGAACTGTGGGAATATGGGTACTCTGGGTAATGAGTGAGATAGTGAGGATTTCAAAGGCTTAGAAATGAACCCAGAGGATCAGATCTTTAGACAAATGTTGCATCCTCCTGCATATCTTGGACATCTGCATTTCATTGCTCTTCATATCCCTTCGCTCTGATAATCACAGGGATCTAATGAATTTCCTGATTCATTTTTCCTCTCCCAAAGGTTTTCCCACTGGAGACGAGAGCTGGCTACATCTCTCAATCTCACCGAGATAACCATTGTCTCTAGTCTCCAGTTAAATTGATTTTGGAAAGAGCAAGAAGTTACTTCCACAAAGTAATTCCTGTTTTCCAAAGCATTTTCTCAGTTAAGCTGGAGAGATGATCTGAAAAGGGGAGGGAAGGTATTGCAGGATGGAGGTCTAAAGAAAATACAGGGCAAACTACACATCTTTGACAATCAGTCAGCTGGTTGAACATCATCAGCTTCTGAGGGGAGTTGAAGTGTGAGATTCATTTTGGATTCCTGGCTGCCTGTAATTAGATGCATTAGAAGAAAAATCTGTTGGCTGTCTTGTGTTCTTGATGCAACAATTGCTCCTGGCTCTGAATTCGGGAAATATTGTTTAAAAAAGTGTTATTTATTGGTGCTATACTTCGCATTTTTAGGTCATCCCATCATCAGGTAGGTCAGACTGTCAATACATTTCTGCAATAACTTTTTGCAGGAAAAGCTTCTGATTTAGAAAGGTTTGTGCACGCAAGTAACTTTATTACCAAGGTCTGTGCAAGTCATTCCTGTGCATAAAGCTTTTCATGAGCGGAGTGTTTGTAAACTTGACCCCTTGGTTCGTGTTCATCCAAACAATGTCATACAGAAACTGGCAACTATTTTGGCAACAGAGAGGTTCTGTTTATGTTTTGCACAACCCTTTTCTCCAGCAGGCAGGGTATTTCTGTGTGTAAAAGTCCCCATCCAGGCTCTGAACGGGATCTCCACCACCAGGATAAAGAAGCTGGTTTCTTCTGGAGGACTTCTAAAGTCCCACAGCGTCATAGAGCAAGGATAATCTCTCCAGGGGTCAAGGAAAAATGTGTTTAATTACATGACATGTCACACTTTGTGCAGAATTACTTTTTTTTGGTTAGCACCAACCATAGATTTCCATGTCTAAGCAGAGCCCTCTGCAATGCTGCCAGCTGTCCTGCTCACTCTCCCATTCCTTTGCATTCCCTAACCTGGAAGTGTTCCTGATGCAGGGCAAGGGGAGCCCACCGAGCTCTCGCTCCCTCCAGCAAGCAGAGTGACTTTTGTCACCATATCCCCAAGTAAATTGCAAAAGCTGTTAACATTTTCATAGGTGGTTGCATAATGCTGTTGCATAAATGTCTTTGACAGATTAATGCATTTTACACAGCTTCTCTAGAAAACAATATTAGTATCAATAAATGAAAAGCAATGCACTGCATTATGGGTTACAATTTATAATTTATGTTTCTATTAAAATCTGTGACCCATCGTAGCAGCACTGTAGATACATAAGTCAGTTTTTGACTGGTGGGCAGGTTGAAACAAATTTCTGAACTTTTCCTGTTGGCCTCTCAGTGCTGTGGGGAGGGTGACATGATAACCCTCACCTCTCGCAGGTAATGTTACTTCTTTGCAGGAAGTCAGGCTAACAGGGATCACTACTTTTGTT
>NW_020955750.1:963152-964897 GCF_003031625.1 Empidonax traillii | reverse complement strand
AAAATCTGTGACCCATCGTAGCAGCACTGTAGATACATAAGTCAGTTTTTGACTGGTGGGCAGGTTGAAACAAATTTCTGAACTTTTCCTGTTGGCCTCTCAGTGCTGTGGGGAGGGTGACATGATAACCCTCACCTCTCGCAGGTAATGTTACTTCTTTGCAGGAAGTCAGGCTAACAGGGATCACTACTTTTGTTCTGATCAACAAGTGAGTAATTGATAATGGTGAGAAATAGGCTCTCTGCATTAAAGCAAGTCGGCCAGTGGAATGTCAATGAATTAACAACTGACACATAGAGAAATCCTACTTCACTAGTTTAATCAGTTTTAGTTGGTGACCAAACTCACAGAAGATTTGCTCTGGTATAACCAGAGGTTACAAAGGAAACATTCTCAATTTAGAAAATGGCTTTTGTTGGGTCTGTTATTACAAAATACCTTTGTATAGGCCATGTGAGAAGTTACACAGATTCAACATTGAAACATTTTCATACTTACCAGTATCTGCAGGATTGACTGATTTGTCTTTACAGGTCTTGAGTAGAGTTTAGATTTTAAAAGTCTCCCCATACAGCCAAGCTATTTTGTTGATTGATAATTAAACACCCCCTCTGGTATTTTTAATCCAGACACCAAGTATACTACGGAAAACAACCTAGACATTATCTTGAGAGAAAGAGTGAAAGTAGTTTCTTGCTTTCACGTGATCAAGTTGTGCGCCAACATTAAGCAAATGCTGTAAATGTTTCATGTTACCTTGACAAATACTGCTAACTCCAATAAGGCTCTTATAAACTAATTTATTTCATTGTGAGGTTAATAGAAAATTTCAGTTTAGTCTTTATTCCTAATTTTGGCAGGCTGAGAATATTTCGCCATGGATCTTCACGGGATTTTAATGTAAGTTGTGTTATGCTTGGAAAGAATATGTCTGAGGAGTTTAATGTAAAAGTTGGGTACATTGTTTTGGACTCCCACCACATTATATTTCAAAGTAGTTTTAATTAGAGTATCGTTGGTGTAAGTTGGTTTGGGTGTATATTAGTGTCTTTAATTAGTTTTGAGATGAACTTAATTAGTTATTAAAATTGGCATCCAGGCTCATCTGGAGCACAGTGGTGTTTTAAATACTGACTAATGACTTAAGGTGAGTTTCAACTCAGTGTTTTGGTGCGGGTTAAATGAAATAACCAGTGTTCAGTCAGTGCAGGAATGGGAGTGTGTTTGCACCAGAGTTCTTGTCCCCAGCACTCCGTCAGCAAGCTGCTTGCTAGAACGTGCCCTAAATGTTGACTGTCGTCGTGGCTGGTTCTGTGCTGCCATCCCTCAGCAGTGGGATGGCATCCCTCGAGCGGGTCCTGTGTGCCAGTGCCCCACACTCCCGTCCCGTTCCCCCTTTAGCTGCCGACCCGAACACTGCTCGTCCGCCAGAAAACGTTATCCCCGCAGTCACATTTTGCTTTTTAAGGTCTCTCAGGCCGGACATCCCGTTCTGGGACGCAAGGACTGGCACGGGGGCACAGCAGCTTGTCCTGGGGAGGGGCGGGCGGCCGAGCGGGGAACGGGGTGAGCTGAAGGTTCTACATCTTCTTCTATCCTTGTCCCTTCCCCTCTGTCCCTGTCCCTCTATCCCTATTCCCGTCCCTATCCCATTCCCTCTCCTCTCTCCCCGCCCCTCCCTCCCCACTCTGTTGTGGCTCCGCCGGTGCGCGCGGTTCGCGCCCTGCGCACGCGCGGGGACGCGA
>NW_020955750.1:959543-961844 GCF_003031625.1 Empidonax traillii | reverse complement strand
CCAAACAAAACCAAACCAAAAACCAAACCAAACAAACAAACAAACAAACCCACCAAACTTCCCTCGGAGCTGAAAGTGGCAGGAAAGTGCCTGGCAAGTTGCAGGGATGGAGCTACACAGCTTGCAGGAGGCGTTAAAAGTGGAAATCCCGTGTCAGCAGGTAAAGGACGGCGCCGGCGGGGCCCCCGCGCTGTCGGTCCCCGCCGGACCCGGTGCATGCCCGGCCACCGCCGTCGTGCCGCAGCGGGAGGGGGGGCGGCGGGACCCCCGGCCCCCCGCCGCAATGGCGAGCACTCCCACAAAGTACTTTGGGCTGAGTTTTTTGTGTGTGTGCGGGGGTGTGTGTGTGTGTGCGTGTGCCCGCGTGTGTATGCGGGGGTGTGTGTGTGTGTTTGTGTGTGTGTGTGCCGGGGAGAGGATGCGGAGCGAACGCTGCGGTCGGTGCTGTGCGAGTGTGAGTGTGCGTGAGTGTGAGCGAGCGCGAGTGTGAGAGTGTGTGTGTGTGTGTGTGTGTGTTGGAGAGATTAGGACGAGACTTGAATATTTATGAGCTTTGCTAGAAACTGACTCGCAGTGTTTACTTGCCTCTTTGTTCCTTACCCCCCTCCCTCCCCCGTCCACACACATACATACATTTAAAAAAATCCGTTAAACTTGAAACAGTTTCTAATTCCTCCTTTTTTTTTGGGGGGGGGTGATTTCTTTTTTTTTTTTTTTTATAGAAACTAGTTGCACAGATGAAGCAAGATCCACAGGTAAATGCAGATCCTTTTTTTTTCCCTCTTCTTCAGTATTTTATCCCTGCCATAATAAGCGCAGTTGTGCTGGGACAGCAGGATGAGAAACTTTATCAGTAAGAGATCTCATTTTGTAGTCTGCACTGAGCTTTCTTGTTAAGGAGGGTGTTTTGTGTGTGCATGCTTCCGTACGGCTTCGGTGGAACGGTTTTGCCTTTGAACAATTTGTAGCTCGCAAGTTTATTCATCACAGGGGTTAGTTTGCACTTTGCCTTTAACATGCATCTTGTTGCCGTTTTTGCAGAACGGGGATCTTAAGAAACAAATCCATGAAAGGCAATCAAGAATAGCAGCTCTTAATGAGAAACAAGTAAGGAACAGATCGATTCAGTTGTGTTTGGTTTTTCTTCTTGTTTTTACGGTGCACTATCTAAACATCCGAAAAGTGTCTGCGTTAGCTGAAAAATACCGGCAGCAGGGAATATAACATTCATTTTTCTCTGCGTAGAGTCAGAAAATGCATGTTTTCATAATGAGGTCGGGTTCTCTGATGTCTTGCTGGGGGAAAGAATGATTTTCAGTACTAGTAGTAAAAAGATAAGCAGTAGTTAAAACGTAAAAAAAAAAAAAAAAAAAGAGAGGCGTCCATTTTGAGTTGGTCGACATGTTTTAGGAATATGGAAAATTCTCCTGTCTTGGGCTACTTTGTGCACTTCCGTGTAATGTGCAGAGTAAGAGTTGGGAGGGAGGAGGCTGGAGCCCCGTTCGCAGCCATTTCTGGGTTTGATTACAAAACTGATTTTTATTGATCACTTTATTTCTTTTCTTCTTCTTCTTCGTGTTTTTTTTTTTTTTTTTTTTTTTTTCCCCTTCCCCTCCCCACTTGCTTTTCTCTTCCCTTGGTCTGATCTGACGTGTTGGCTTATGATTCGAGTTCACTTAGGCACTTTCACTTTCCCCCCTCCCTTCCAAAAATACTAATAAAAACAGATTAACCTGTTTCAGCTGCCGGGAGGTTGGGGGGGGAGGGGAGGGGGAGGCGGGGAGAGCAACCCACCGAAACGGAGGAGGGGGACAAAACAAGCTGGGAACCTTGCTCCCCTCCTCGCTGCCTGCCCTCCCCAAACTTTGCCATCGCTGTTTTCGCGCGGGGTGACCCCCCGGGAGGAGGTTTCCCGGCAGGAAAGTTTTGGGGCGGGGGGCGGCGGGCGCTCAGCACCGCGGACAGCGCTCCCGCTCCCCTTCCCGCCCGCATTCCCACTCGCGTTCCCGCTCCCATTCCCACTCGCCCAACTCCCCGCGCCCCCCACCACCCCCATCCGGCCTCTCTCCCGGCACTTCCAAGCGCAGGGGGGGGCGCGGTTGGCAGAGCTCGGGGGGGGGGATGTGCCGCCCGGAGCCCCCTGCCCAGCCCGGGGATGAACTTTCCCCGGCCGCCCCCGGGGTCCCCGTGCCCCGCTCCCCGGGCTCCGCTCCCCCGCCTCGCCCGGCCCCCGGCGCGGCTCCTCCGTTCAGCACCAGCGCCGGGGACAGCGCCCGCCAGCCCCGAGCCGCCCCTCCATCC
>NW_020955750.1:959187-959376 GCF_003031625.1 Empidonax traillii | reverse complement strand
TGTGCCGCCCGGAGCCCCCTGCCCAGCCCGGGGATGAACTTTCCCCGGCCGCCCCCGGGGTCCCCGTGCCCCGCTCCCCGGGCTCCGCTCCCCCGCCTCGCCCGGCCCCCGGCGCGGCTCCTCCGTTCAGCACCAGCGCCGGGGACAGCGCCCGCCAGCCCCGAGCCGCCCCTCCATCCATCCCCGCAT
>NW_020955750.1:954831-955016 GCF_003031625.1 Empidonax traillii | reverse complement strand
AGGAGCTGGCTATGATGATTATCCCTGTGATTTAGCAATTTTTTCCTTACAACGCCTTTGTCTATTCAGAAAAAGGAATTATGCCAACAATACCTTTTTATTTCACTTCTGCTTTCACACTAAAGGCACTTGCTACCTGTTACACATTGTAAAATACCTAATTTGCACTTGCAGCAAACAGGTAT
>NW_020955750.1:953330-954468 GCF_003031625.1 Empidonax traillii | reverse complement strand
TGGCTATGATGATTATCCCTGTGATTTAGCAATTTTTTCCTTACAACGCCTTTGTCTATTCAGAAAAAGGAATTATGCCAACAATACCTTTTTATTTCACTTCTGCTTTCACACTAAAGGCACTTGCTACCTGTTACACATTGTAAAATACCTAATTTGCACTTGCAGCAAACAGGTATTTGCTCAGACGCTTTGGCGGGGAGATCCTATCAAGGCAACTTCAGTTCTGTGTAGGAACTGCACAACCTGGAGTCAGAATTTGGTTTACTGTTTTGGTAGACTCTTGGACAGTTGGAAGTGGTGTTTCTGCAGGAGGCTTTGTCAGGAGCTCTGACACATTCTCCACTGGTTGATGCCATGTGTGCAGCTCATCCAGAACAGTGTGTCTTGGCTGATGTGTAAACCAGTTCACTTTGTTTCAGGAGCTGGTCCACGGCTCCATTGTGTTTGTGGGAGAAAATGGGAACGTCTCCTTTCATGATGCTAGAGAAGGGGCTCTGAATGGTGGTTTTAAACCACATTTGCAGGGGGATACTGCATCAGTCTAAACAATTCTGGTATGTTCAAGTAGAGAAAAGTCCCTTTTCATCTCATTCCAGATTTGATTTTCAAGTTGAAAGCGTGAAGGCGTATAAAGACACGTTCATACAGAGTTACTTTTAACTTTTCCCTCTATGCCTTTCTCTGCGTGATCAAAGATAAAATATGCAGTATTTTTGTGCTTGATTATGAAATGATACCTCCTTCTCCCCTCCACCCCCCAAACAAAATCTGAAGCATCAACACAATTTCCAATCGATGGAGTTAAAGGGGAGAAGTTTGCAAATCAATAAGACAAGGCCGTGGTAAATGGTGTCTGTGTGGCCTCGGTGGGGAGGAGGGCAGTTGGTACACACAGAGGAGCTGGAGGTAAGGGAACTGTGGAAATGGGCTGCAAGTTTAAGATAAGAACAAAGGAGAACGGAAAAAAAAAAAAGAATTGGACTAATTGAAATGCAAATTTGTCATTCTGCCATTAAAGTAGACAGTTATTGCAACATAACAGACCCATATCTGGTCTGTCCAATCCTCATCACTCACTTCCCTTATATGTGTGGATATACATGTACTTTTATATATATTTAAATATATTTTACTT
>NW_020955750.1:899433-952665 GCF_003031625.1 Empidonax traillii | reverse complement strand
CGAGTGTACCTCCTTAAACACGCTTTCTCCCCCCACCCCTCTCTTTTTTGAATCAGCTGCTTATTGTTATGTAGTAGCAATTTCCAGAGTGTCATATGAAATTGCTGATGCGGCTTAGTTCTCACTCCAACCTGCAACTGCCAATAGAGAGCCTCTGCTGAAATCTAATATGTACCACAGGGCTTTTTGCACATGTGCAGCCAGACCCTTCTGCTTAATAGACAGAGACAGTGGGAAACTGAGGATGTATTTTCTTTCTTTAACCCGTGGAGAAGTTAAATACGTGTAGTTTAAACTACAGACCAACCCTTTGAGTGAAGGAAAGTAAACCAGAGACCTGACTCTTAAGTGTGGCTGCAGTAAAATCAAAACAATAAATGCCTGAGAACTCAGTAGATGTGATGGGTGGTGTTAATTTAGGCTTTTGAGAGGCAATCTCATTTTCAGAGTTGTAATTCAGTTTTAAGAGCCTGGGTGTTAAGGCTGTGGCCAGAAGAGTGTGTTCAGGGGAAGGCTGGGCTGGTTGCTGGTGTTTAATCGAGAGGAGCACACAACTGGTCTCGAAACAGAAGCTAAATCTATGTAGTGTATAAGTTATTTTCGTTTCCACATTGATTTAAGTTGATCCTGTTGGTCCTCTGTCATGGAGCTCACCTCTTATTCCAGGGAGGAGCAGTGGAATTGCCTCTCTGCGCAGACTCGGCCATCGACGACCGATCTTACAGGGCTACAGAAAGTGAAATTGTATATTACATTTTGATTAAGTGAGTCAAGTGAGAATCATTGATACTTTTGACATGCAGCAGAGATTAACCTGCGTTTTCTGTAACGTTGTGTTTTTCTGAAGCGCTTTGAATCCAGCTAAGATTGCCTAAAGATTTATTGGTGAATCAAAGCTGCTCTAAGAATGAGAAAGACAAGAGGAGCTTCCATTCTCAGAAATGCACAGACTGTAGAGAGTGTTTCTGTGTATAAATGTGCTTGTGTGTGTGTGTGTGTGGTTGGGTGTGAGCATAAGGTCTTTCTCTTTGATATCATTCAGGCAGAAAGCCAATATGCGCATGTAAATGAGCCTGAAAATGTAATTAAAAATATATACATACTGGGGACCGGGATACAGAATTTATTATGAGATGCAGGTTACAAAGTGACAAGTAACATTTCCTATATAATCACTGATACTAACTCTCATCTGTGATTTATGCAGCTTGTGTGTTATTAAGTGCCAAACAGATAAATGCTGGAATTATTTCTTTAGATATCATTTCCCCACCGTGAGTGAACGCAAAGTAAGCCTTGCCCATTCTTCTCCCTTCAGCCAAAACAAAAGCTAAAATACACCTACCATGCAAGTGTTACTGCGGAGACTAAAAGTATTTTACATGAGGTCAGATAAAGACCTATTTGATAACCAATCTTCCCTGGCAGTAAAATGTGACAAAATAGACGTACTCTTGAATAGAATTAAGATCAAGGAAATTCTGCAAATCGTTAACATACATCTAGGAACTTGTATACAGATGGAAAAAGAGAAAGATTGCCAGGAGAAAGACGTAAACAATGTTGTCCTTTATTTCAGTGTAGATAACAAAGGCTCACATATAAAAGCCTATATGAGAGGCACCTCAGAAACTCCAAACTTTAGGCAAGAAGCCAGTTTTCCGTGCCTGAAAGTATTTTCTAAAAGTTAGGTCAGAGTGCTGGGTGCAGAAGCCTGACGTTTCTGCTCTCCAATTCGGGGAGAAACTCCTTGGAAAAGCATTTATTTTGCACTTATAAATACAAGTTGTAATCCAGATGTATTTCTGTCAGCAGCTCCGTAGCCCATAAATATATACAACCTAAGCCAGTGCCTTATTTACGTTATTTTATTAACATTCTTTGCTGAGTGGGCTTGAATGGAGCACAATCTCTCATATAGAGGATCTAATTATAAACACAAGGGACAGAACCAAATAAGCAGTCTTTAAAGGGAAAAGAGTCTGGCAGCTTTGTTTAAAGTGTCCTTTAATGAACTTCTTTAGCAGCTTGTATCTTAGCAACACATTTTATTACATACCAGTGCGGGAGAAGCAGTTTGCAGATGGAGTTGCACACAGTAATTTATTTCCCCCCCTTTTTTTCCCTTCCCCTTTTTTTTTTTTTTTTTTTTTTTCCCTCTCCTGTTTCTCTGTGGTGACTCAACTGGAATGTGCAGAGTAGCTTTTCTAACACTGATAGCTCACTCGAAACCCCTGATTGGTTCATTTGTATCTGCTCTGTTTTGTTGGTTGATGAAAAAGGCATTTAGTATGGTAAATGCATAGCGATTTTGCTTGCTCTTAGAAATTCAGATATGACTGTTTTGAATAGGCATGGATTTAAAATGGAAAACAAACCGAGTTGTTTTTTTTTTCCAGTGCACTTTTTTCCCTGGATGTCTTGCACTCGTTGCACACACCGAGTTCCCAGATTTGGAAGTTATTTACTCTCCATATTACATGGGGTCGTTTTAATATGTCATCTTTCACCACTTCAAAACTAATAAGGATATAGCAGTGACAGAAGCATTTGCAATCTTTTTTTTTTTTTCCTGTCTTCTTAGACAAAACCTGGTGCTTAAACTGCAAATATGTAAAAAAAAAAAAATAACTGTTGTTTTAAAGCCAGTTGAAATACTGCACTACACTCCCTCCTTCAAATGACCTACAGGGCTTATCTTTGTTGAAAGAAATACTTTTTGTTCTCTCCACTACTAATTGCAGGCCAAATTCTGCTTGTATGTTTTGAGTGAAAAAGTATGTGAGTAGCTTTTCTCAGCAGGGTCTGTGGAGGAATGTGATGCTATTGAAGATGTGTATGAGCAATACAATCTAGACTTTGTTATTTTTTTCCTCATAAATTAAAGGGGAGGAAATGCCTTTAATTAAATACTATTCAGTTCAATTTACATTTTCTGCTGGCTAGGCAGGTGTAAATCCAGAAATATATTTCCCTGGAGTTCACTGGACTTACCCAGCATTTGCACTGGTGTGATAAAAATCAGAACCTGACCAGAGGGAGACAAGCAGGTGAGAAGGGGAGAGGGAGGAGGAAGGCAGTCCAGAGTGCTGGGAAAACCCAGAGAGGATGGATATTGTTGGCTTAGAGATACTGCTCTTGGGGATGGCTTCATTAAACTTCTGTTAAGAGCTGATATATTAGGGGTTGATATTAAAAAGACAAACCTCATTCATTTAATAAAGTCCACTGATATTTGCAAGTAGACAGGAGGTGGTTTGTGAAAGAGATTGAATTGTTTCTTTGCTTAACATTAGTGAAATGTAATGCATTTCCATTAACTGGCAAACTATTACATTTCTTGGGTCCTTAGTTCAGAAAAGAAGTTTCCTTTCACTCCAAAATACAGCTGGCTGGATGAATTTGACTCCACTTTTCTGGTTTCAGTATGCCAGGTGACAGCCTGCCCGTTGTCCCCTTTGGATGTGCAGTATCTCAGCCTTAGTGGCAGCATAAAGGAGTCCTTTGAACTTTGAAATCAGTGAGTGTATCACAGAGGGAGGTAAAGGATGCAGCCCCACCTGCCTTTAAAACATGGGGATACTGGACCTGATGTCCAGCAGGATGTCCTCTGGAGCCAAAAGCCATCCAGGTGCTGTGTGCTTAACTTACTGCTTTTGTAATCCAGTCCACTGTTTATTAACTTCAATTGGATTGAAAAAACTCTAAGCTGGAAGAATGCATCAGGATCTTGCCCAATCCCCAGGATTAATGATGACAGCCCGAACTGTGGAACAGGCTGCATCATGGAATCTGCAATGTTGCTGCACAAAGGGGTGTATGTTTTTCTGTACTGGCCGTAGCAAAAAGGACCAGCAGTTACTGGAACAATTCATGTCCTGTCGTGAGAAATAGTATTTACATCAGGCACAGTGTTTGAAGACCAAGTCTCAGGGGAATTTTTTTTTTTAATATGGTAGTGGTGGGAATATTTAAGTGAGGTGCAAAAGCGAGAGTCTTAACATGTTCAGAAATTCCCTTCACAAATGTGGTAACAGAGAACAAAACAAAGAACTTGATTACTTTGTGAAACAGTTAGGAAGGAATTAGGAACCTGTGTATCAGATTGGCCAAAACAAATCAGTGAGCTCCAGTTGTTCATTTTTTCTTCAATAAAGGAAGCAAATACTGGGGTTTTTTTCCCAGAAGGACAAACATTTCCAGAAACTTCTTTAACCCTCTGAGTGCTAGCATTGCACCTCATTACAGAGTACTTTTACTAAAGGAAACTTAAAGGAACTTCCATCCCCAGATGAAGCAAAGACTCATTTATAAACAATGAGAGCAGGAACAATAGAAAGCTGAGTGCATTCTGCATGAATAATATAACTGAGGATTGTGAAAAGCCTGTGATTTTTGTATGCCAAACCCAGTGTGGGAGTGCAGCATTCAGCTGATTTTTTTGACAGTGGAGATTCATCCCTTCTCCCCCTCCATGTGTGTGTGCAAACAGACACACACAGAGCCTGGCACTGGTGAATAAAGAGGGGAGTCACCAGCAGCTGCTGGGCACTGATGCTGAGACTTGGGTGTAAATTCGTAAAACTGGTGGAACTTGGGTTGATATCTAGGCCAGCACTGAGCTTAATTTATGCCTGGGGTAGGTGGTGGAAAGGTCAGGGACCTGTTTTAGGAATAGAGTCTGAGCTCAGTCTGGATCCTGGGCTGGGAGTCTGATTTTGTTTGCATTTGTGAGTTTTGAAGTCTGAGAGCTTCTGAGGCCTTCAGCATGAACTCCTATTTCTGACACCATTAGATAGATAATTTTTATTTATGACACTAAATCTGGATTTAAGCTCTGCAATTCAGGCCTCTTGGTTAAAAAGTTTTGGCTATAGTTGGTTATTTTGTCTTTTTTTTTCATTTTCCTAAATAAAGTCAGTCTCCTAAACATGCTGAACTTTAAGCTCCTTGGATCTGCCTTTGTCCTGTGTGTATTTAGGGTTTGGCTTAATGAGATTCTCTTCCAGGACTCCCAGGCCATAAGGGAACGCAAACAGTGAAGGCAGTAGTAGCTGATGTTTTGCCATTCACAGTGGCAGTATAAACTTTCCCCAGAACTCATCTTTGAGTGTCTTTGCCAGCTCTGTTACAAATACAGAGCAAGCAAGCTGGGATTTTCCTGGCTTAGGCTGCCTGGGGTGGTCCATTCATCCACTGGTATGAATTTTTGCTTTCCTATGTTACAGAAAAATAACATATAGTTATGAGTGAGATGATCTTTAAGGTCCTTTCCAACCCAAGCCATTCTGTGATTTCCTTGAGTTTCAGGGGTTTTTTTTTGCAGTTCAGTCCCTGGTTGCCCTTTGAAACTGCCACCCATTAAACTGAGTGCTGTCAATTTTTTTTGTGATTTTGTGAGATGATCCAGTGCCCTGAAAGCTGGACTGGAATCCACTGATGTATTTCCTGGAGATCTTTCTCCTGGATGGCCCCTATTAGTTCTACCAGTGTTAGCTGGGCACAGGGGTGAGCAAGAGCTCTGGCCATAATTACAATTTCTGATAGTTTCAACTGGAGTTAGCATCAGCCACTGCTTTGCTGATGGTTTTTCTCCAAAGGCTGTGGCTAATCCTTCAGGGTTTGGTGTCTCTTGCAGTTACTTCTTTAAAAAAGTAGATTTACACCATTATTCCAAAACAAAGTCTGAATAACAACTAGGTGAAAATTGCTACATGTTTACTTAACAATTCATTGCTTTTTGAAAAAGGTCCTTTGATCCTCATGCAGTTACAGATTCATCATCTGGGCTGTTCCAACCTGCTGTGTAAAACACCTGAAGTTTTAGAAGCTCAGTTCTCACCAGACTAGGCAGGTACATGACCTGAGGTTCATTGAAACGCAGTTTCTTGACCCAGCTGAACTCGGTGCTCCTATGGGCTGCTATTGTCCACTGAAGGAATTTTGCCTTCCCAGGTTGAGGATCCATTAGGTAGGTGCAATTCCTCCCTAGTAATTAAACCGTTTTTAGCTTAGAAAGGCTTAAACTTGAGATTAATGGATACTGGGCTTCTGTGGGAATTTGGTTTGCTCTGCTGGATGTGCAGTGATAGCCTTAAATAAAAATGATTTGGCTGCTTTACAAGCCTATCCAGTCTCGTTCTGAGAGAACTCTCTGCTATCTAAGAGCATCCCAATGTTTTTTTTAGTCAAAATAGCTCAGAAGAAGAAGTAGGCACAGGGATTTGTGTTTTAAGGGCCAGATTCTGCCAAACTCAAGGGTGTTGGCATAAGCACCCTTCATATTTCAAGGAGGGAAATTCCCCTCCACCTGGTACAAGAGGTTTACAGAGTGTACAGAGACCAAAACGCTCAGAGAGCACGAGAAAAGGAATTAGAGATGATATCTAGAACAAAGGGATTAAGCTGAAACTTATGGGTTCCTTGTGAACACAGCGGGGAGATCCCAGTATCGGGATGGGAAATCAAGAGGGAGACGTAGAAGTTTGAGGTGGGAAGATTCCTTCATGGAACCAACTTTTGCTGAGCGTGTACCCAGGAAAGGTGCAGGGAGTCAAAATGCTGTGTATCTTTATTTCTTGGGGCTAATATACTCCATCTTTTTTTTTTTTTTTTTTTCCCCCTAATTACCAGCTCTAACTGCAGGTGTGATTGATTTCAGTTGTCCGTGTTATAATATTTGAATAACCCTCTATTTAGACTTAAATTGTCCTGGCTCAGAGCAGCAGAGGCCATCTGGAGCATTCAGGCAAACCTTAGTCTGCTCCCAGGGTTTGAATGTCTGCACTGCATGGAACATGCAGTGCAGACATTCAAACCCTGGGAGCAGACTAAGAAATGCAGATGGCAATGAAGGACCAACCTCTGTTATCTTTCTCCACGCTATTTTGAGGGCTAGAAATGATTTCGGGCCTAATGGAATTCTGGAATCCTACGTAAAGCTTTTGATTTTTTTTTTTTTTTTTTTTTTTAATTCCAGATGTAGCGACCTGTGGCTGGGAACTGTGTCCCTCGAGGTGAAAGTCTCTTCCATGGCATAGCAGTATTTTGGGGTTGCAGTCTGTACCCAATTTATCTGTGTTAGGAGAAGTTCGTGTCCATTGATTTTGTTACCTTGCTTAGACAGAACATTAGAGGGACACTTTGTAACTCCTTATATTTCTTAAGAAAATGCCACAAATTCACTTTTGCAGTAGGAATTATTGCCTCTCTTTTCAGGTTCCTAATGTTTGTAGCGTTATCCGGCACGGGAGACCCAGAAAAATCAATGTGATTCATAAACACAGTTGAAACTTAACTTGACTTACTTTGCTCTGAACGTTTTGCTCACTACAGACAAGCAAACAAACATAATTGGAAGAAAGCATAGTGGTGCCATTCTTTAGTGTTAAATAATATTGACTGCTACAAAACAAGGGAACGGATGAGTAGTCCCCAAACATTCCTTTTAAAGAGCCAGTAGCGTTCCTTCATCCAGAGCTTTACCCCTGCAGACCTTCAGTGCTACAGGAAGCTGTGTAAGCAGCCAAGCAGGGCATCAAAATGCCAGTGGTGCTTCCTGTGACCAGACTGGGTTGGGCTGTGACCTGATGGTACCAGGGTTGTGCTGTGGGCAGCAGGTGAGGGGGGTGATTCTGCCCCTCTGCCCCCTCAGGTGAGATCCCACCTGCAGAGCTGCTCCAGCCCCAGGGAACAGCACAGGAGGGACATGGAGCTGCTGGAGAGAGTCCAGAGGAGGCACCAAGATGAGCAGAGGGATGGAGCAGCTCTGCTGGGAGGAAAGGCTGGGGCAGTTGGGATTGTTCAGCTTGGAGAAGTGAACCTGCTTGCCAGGACCTGAAGGGAACAGCAAAAAGAAAGGAGAGAGAGTATTTCCAAGGGCCTGGAGTGACAGGACAAGGGGGAATGGCTTCAAAATGACAGAGAGGAGGTTTAGATTGGATATTAGGAAGCGATTCTTCCCTGTGAGGGTGGTGGGGCCCTGGCACAAGTTACCCAGAGAAGCTGTGGCTGCCCCATCCCTGGAAGTGTCCAAGGCCAGGTTGGATGGGGCTTGGAGCAACCTGGGATAGTGGAAGGTGTCCCTGCCCATGGCAGGAGGTGGAATGAGATGGGCTTTAAGGTCCCTTCCAACCCAAACCATTTTATGGTTCATGTGGCTACATAGCCCTGGGTATACTGAGGGATCAGTTATAGGGGGTGTTTAGGGTGTAACAAACATTTCTCTATTACTCCTGAGGTACAGGGTGTGCACATTGTACAGTGTCCTCTTACTGCAGCTACAATAGGAATGAGGGCTGGGTCTGGTGTCGGCCTCAACATGACAAGGAAAATGAGGTTCTGGAACAACTTTCCAATCGAGAAAGCGGAAGGAAACAACCAGGGTTTCGATATCCAGGGGAAGCTGTGACATGCGAAGGCATTGAGGAGCCTTGGGTGGCTGCAGGGGAAGAAAACACAGAGCAGCCACTTGTTTGTGAGCTAAAATGTTTGCAGCTATTTCTGCAGGATGCAGAAAAAAAAATGTTAAATGCATGAAATGGTGGCTCAACATGTTAGCCAGTCTCTATTTATATCATGTGGGGAGGCAGCTCCAGCTGTCATGAACTTCCTGATAGATGATTTTTTCATATTAAGAAACTGATTTCAAAAATATTTTCTGTTCTAGTTCTTACAGCATTAGTCATAGGAGTGTTTTTTATAATACCTTGAATACAGAGGACTTTTTTTTCCAAAGCACAGGTTGCTTAGTTGGTGGGACAGAGTTGGTATTTTCACAGCAAATCAGGCTGTTTCTGGCACTTCATTTTTCTTTGGGATTTTGGTACCTGGAAGAGCCGTGAAATATTTTTAAAGAGTGTAGGGCTGCACTCAGACACAGGCTGGTAAAGAGAGGGCTCCCTACGTGGAGATGGAGGTGACAGCTTAAGTTCTGCCACTGGTATTTCTTTTTTGCTGCCAGGAAGCACCAGAAGATGGCATGGTTTGTACAGATGCGTGCTGGAAAGTGAATGAGTGAGCTTGTGGAACTGCTATTAATAATCTTGGCTAGGGTGTTAAACACTGCCAGGAAGAAAAGCAACAACATGCAGTGTTTTAATTCTTATTTCTTCTTTCTGCCAGTAAGGGACAGCAGTGAAGTCCAGCCTATCTATCTATCCTTTTCTGAATTTGGGTGGCACAGAAATTGGGAAGGAAAAGGGAAGAGAAAGGGAGTGTGATGTAACCTTGGTGCAACATACACAGAAAGGTCAGCCTGACATAAAGGGGTATGGATGGTGACGGGAAAAGATGACACCTTCCCTCAGTTATTTTGATGAAAAATGTTCTTTATCTCCTGCGTGTCTGTCAGTTCAAGACTGAGAGCCCAGACTTATCCCTCTCACTTTCCCCTTCTTCCCCCTCAATTTCCAGAAAAAATTCTGTGAGGAACACAGGGTAATAAGATACTGTTGTACCATCTGGACTGAAGTGCCAGAGTCTGCTGGCTTTGGAGATTCAGGGTGTAAAGGTATTTCATCCCAACATTCCTCATGTTAGAAAAAGTTGGAGTGTATTTTAAAAGGATTTTTTTTTTTTTTAAATCAGATTTAGGAAGGAAAAGATTGTCTATACTTTCTTTACTGGACCCAAAGTTATCTTTCACACAGGTGAAGCTGGTGAAGGCTTTTATCCATTTAATGAAAGGGTGCTTCAGTGGAGTAGTTCCAGATTGTGGACTAATTGGTTAATATTTCTGTAGCCTTCTGAAACTGTAAAGAAGTATGAAAATATAAAGAATTGCACAAATTCTTAGTAAAAATTACTTAGTACAGGTATGAATTTAGACAGGAGAAGAACCAGTTGAAACGGCCTCCCCTACCATAATTGTTTCAGCATGTGACATGCTGTGCCTGCTAATCACAGAATCACAGGGTCATTAAAGTTGAAAAAGACCTCCAAGGTCATCAAGTCCAACTTTTGACCAAACACCACTTTGTCAGAGTGCCACTTCCAGTCGTTCCTCCATCACTGCATCGCAAAACTCGTAGAAGAACTATGTGGTTTAGGCTGATTGTGCACAGTTGCTTTGGCTTTTATTTTATTTTTTTATCATTGGCTATCCATGCACTGGTGCTTCCTTTTTAAGGGTGTGTTGAGTTTAACTCTGTGACTTGTTCGTTCATGAATTTTTGAGGCAGAGAGCTTAATAAAGAGTCTGGTTCTGATGTACACCAGGAATAACTCTGCAGAAGCTGGCAGAGAGCTGTAGTGTGGAGAGTGCTTTTAGACTGACCACAGCACTCACAGGGGTACTTGAGATTTGCTCTTTGCCATCCTGCAGTCTTGTTTTTGCAAATGGGACATCTGAATGCACAGGGGCATCTTGAGGATGGGTCATATTGTCTGCTGGTTTAAAATGTTCTGAAATCAATACATTTCTCTTGTGGAGAAGTTGGCTCAGTAGGGGTAGAGGTGAGACTTTAACAGAACTCACTTCACTTCTTTCACAGCCTAAGAGAACTGAAGGACAGTTTTCTTCAGACTGGATTGTTTGTTTGTTTGTTTGTTTTTTCCCTCCTGGCTTTATTTGACTCGTTAGTAGCTAGAAGTAAACACTGTGTAGGATCATTCTGGAATTTTATATCTGTGCAGTATCATGTGAATCACTTTGCAGAGAGGATGCTTCCAAGTATAAAGAGTCTATAGATGATGCAACAAAATGTAATTTTCGAGCTGAAACTACACTCTAACCGCAGTGGGGGGTAGGAAATGCTGTGCATGTACAAAGCTAACATTACAGGAGTACAGTCAGAAACTTGGAAGGAGAACAGGGAGCTGGGTTTTAAATGCAGTTCTACACCTGTAGGTGCCTTGGCTCTGCAGTTGCTGTATTCCTTAGGGCGTAGGGAGCAGCCCAGAGCAGCTCTGCTCTGGCAAGTGCCAGGGTGTGACTCTTCTGGCTCAGCACATTTTGCTTAAGGATGCAACATCAGATTTTTAGAAGCTCTTCGCAGTGACCCCTGGTGTCTCTCGCTGAAGTCAGTGGGAGTTTTCCTGTTGACTTCAACCCAAGCAGACAAAAAGCTTCTGCAGTTGAGACCTGTCTGTAACTACAGTCCCATGTGTGTGTAGTCCCAGAAGGGACTGATCACAGCAGCACCTCTGGTCCCTGTGCCCAGGTCCTTGCTCAGTGAAGTTCCTGTCTCAGATTTAGTCTGTGTTGTCACTGGTAGAGACAGGGCCCGATCCAAAGCCATTTCAAAGTCACTGGGAAGGTCCCTGCTGTTCAATCTGGATTTGGTTCCACTTGGACACCAGTCAGATTAGTTCTCACTGCCTTCAGTGGGCTGCAGATCAGTCTTGCTGTCCTTGACAGCAGAGACAATATGGGTTCAAATGTATTTACATCCACTCTAGGAGAGCCCCAAACATACGAAAGGGTTGGACTCAGGTTAAGAAAACCCCCAGTCTTAAATCCAAAGGTCAAGCAGTGACCTGAAAACTTTCAGATGAGGGTGAAACACTGGTGCTGCAAAGCAAAGGGAAGCAAAGAGAGATTTCATCTGGTTGGGAACCCGGAGTCAGAATTAATTCTGCAAACAGATGTTTCCAAGGCCAAGTTATGCATGTGTGGAAATTGAATTATAATAGGTGTTGTTTTGCTTTTTTAAGAGCCCCTGCAGGCAGCTTTTCTGTATTGTTGACCTTCAAAACACTTTAGGAACAAGGCTCAGTTAAGTCAGGCTACCAAAATGGTGTGGGGCCGAACTTGCTGCAGATGCAGAGCTGGTGTTATTTAGGCCTAGTGGTCCTATGGCATTTTTACTTTCTTGATTGCATTGTTCTGTGAGCACAAACACTGTGGACTCTGGGGGTTTGATGGGTTTGTGCTTTATCTTGGTGCTGAAGGAACCGGCACACTCTTGATTCAAGGTTTTGCAGAGACAGGGGCATACAAAGGTGCTCTCAGATATTAATTCTGTTGAGGGGTGGTCTGTGGTGCCTGACCTTCAGTGAGGCCAAACAGTGCACCTCCTATTTTTGTGAAGCTTGCTGATAACTTAATACCCTCGGGGTATTGAACCCTTCTGTCCAGTTCTGCTGAAACTGCAATGAAGGTTCAAAGGAAAACACAAAGCTCTTGTAACTTTGCAAATATCACTTCCTTAGAAAACAAGATTTTAAATGGTTTTAATAAAACTTTTTTTTTTAAAAAAACAGAATTTGTTTTTTGAAGCCCAGTCTTATCTAAGAGTTTCATTTGCCATCCAAAGGGAGTGGTGGACTCTGAGCTGAAAAGGTGCCCTTGCTCTAAGTATCCTGGTGTTCTTTCCTACTTCATGCACAACCTTTTCAGCACTAGTGAGCAACATTTCTCCTTTCCCCTTTATTTCAGCATTTAGCTGTCCCCAGGAAGTGCTGGGAATCTTGCGGGATGAGGCCTTGTCCGGGACACCTGCTCCGGGTGTTGCTGGCCATGTCCCCTTCTCCCTCTAACAGGAGGAGAGCTTGGCTGTTTATCTGTCTCTGCTGTTGCCACCAGACTGTGCAGCTAAAACTGTGTTTTGCATTTGGAACCGGAATTAGCACAGGGTGGTAAAGTTTTGAAATGGAACAGGTTTTTGATTCCCCCCTGAGGTCCGGGTGAGAGTGGTGTTGGAAACCCCTTGTATTACCTGGGCCAACCACCCCTATTTCCTCCCTTGCAGGGCTCCAGGTCGCTCTTAGAACCTCATGAATGAAGCAAATGTTTTCTGGAGCCTGCAGGACTTTGGTTTGGTGTTATTATGTAGGTGCAGAGTGATTCACCAGCCAAAGCTGAGGCAGAGTTGTAACATGCTGCAGATACAGGTCTAAACCACTCTGTTCTTCAGGGAGTTTACTATCTGTGTCCTCCATCTAGCAGTGGACTAACTCTGAGTAAGGGCAGCAGAGCAATTGACCACTTGGTAGCTACGTGAAAGCTTAATTTAATTGTGACAGTGACAAAGAAAGGGAGGAACACGGAGGTTCAGAAAGGGCCCGGTATTGACGTGACTTGGAAGGAATATTGTAGTGGCTGGTTGTTGGCTCAGGTCTGTGGAGATGTGAGATCTGCTCCTTGTTTTGGTGTTTTCTTCCTCTGTGTAATTCAGCTGGTCCCCTGAGGCACCCGAGCCTCCTTTCCCATTTTTAAAATGGAAGCAGCAGATTGCTCTAGTTTCGAATAATACCATGGTATAATTTCAGAATAAATACCCTCAAGATTGCTGAGTACCAGAATTCTCAGTAGTCCAATTTCAGTGTATATACATTTATACATATAAAGGATATAACTGTAATTTTGCCATGGTCACATAAATATCTGAATTCAAAGACGACTAAACACTTAAATTCAAAGATATATAACCAGAAATCCCAGATAAACTGAGGGCGTTCTCTCTTTAAAATACAAAATAAAGCTGCTCTTCCCTTCAGAAGGTACAACCACACTGCTGCTCAGTGGGCTTGGAAGAAGATTTGAGGAGGGGTCTGCAAACCTGATGGACTAATTTAGGTCAAGAGTGAAGAGCTGTTTGTACACTCCTGCACTGGGCCAGGGCTGAGTGAAGCCAGGAGAAATGTTCTCACTGTATCACAGACTCATTTGTTCCAGGAGTCCCAAGGGAGCCCTGTTTTCATGAGAATGACGATTTTTACTGTCACCAACTTCACTTTCATTCAGCAATGGCCCAGTTATGGAAGGGCTGATGGGTTTGGGTGCTATTTCAGGTGAGGTTGTGACCACCCTTTCCCTTGCCCTGGTGTGATGCTCCTGCAGGGGTGTGATGAGCTGGGTCACCCAAAGCTCACCTCACTAAAAAAAAAAAAGTGATTTGTTTCCCCTAGGCTATGGATTGGCTATCCCTGTGCAGGATAAGGGTTGTCATTCATCCCAAACTATTCCTTAGGAAAGCAGAACTGGGCTGTATTATCTTACAGCACGTGGCCCACAGCTCAGCAATGTCCCATGTAATGCAATGGCAGCTTTGTTACAACCAGCACACACCTGACATGCTGGTATTTCTCTGATAGGTTTGCAGTGTGCCACAGAACGGATTAATCCCACAGACCTGTCACAGAAAATCTTTCCATTTGGTTGCTTTCTTTCACGCAATGTTCTGTAGCAGTTAACTATTTATAACTGTGTTAGTAACTAATATTAAATTATGCTTCAATTTTTACATGAATAATCACAAAGAAAATTCAAATGAGGAGCATTATCCATATTCTGTCTCCCAGAAATAGAGATTTTTATGTATACATTGGTGCAATCAGCGTGGTAATTTACAGTTGCATAGATCTTCAGCAAGTCATGCAAAATCCATGGGGTGTCTATTGATGCTGGAGTTTGAGCTGGGAATCTGATAGAGCTGACAGATGTGTGCTGTGCAAGCTCTTGTTCCTTCCCACGCAGTTTCTTTGTACTCACTCATCTGTGAACTCTCATCCACAGCTCTGGTTCCTCCTCAGAGCCAGAATAGCTCCAGTTCCCTCTCACATCTCAGGCTAATCTCATTCCTGATGGAGTGTGTGCTTCTCCACCAGAGAAAGTTTGATTTTTTTTATTTTTTATATTTTTTTTTAAATTTTATTTTGCCATGAGCTACACTGTTGAAAGGGTTCCTTGCAAAACTTCTTGAATCCTGCACGTCTGTGCACAGTCAGGTGGTGTTAAGATACAGAGTCTGCATAAAAAACCCCCATGCATTGTCTGGAAGTTACGTGATTTGCTGAAGTGTAGTGGTGTTGTGACTTGTTTCATAGACTTCATTTAAATTTTGGTGGGCTGGAAGCAAGGACTTTGTGTCCACATTTGGGGTGAAGCTTTGCAATAGGCAAAAAATAAAATAAATTAAGTGTCCCAGCACCTCTCTGAGCTTCAGTTCCTTTCTAAGCATATCCTGACAGCACAAGAAACTGGTTTTTTTCCTAGCTGGAAGCAGCAGGTAAATACAGTCGGTGGGTTGGGCTGTAGACTCAACTCATGTGAGCTCTGAGGTGCAGACACCCTGCATCCCCTCACATGGATGCTGAGTCTGGCACTCCAAAGTGCAGGGTAGGCATCATGTCGTGTCCCCTCAGAGCTTTCACATCCCAAAACAACTGTTTCAAAGGACTTTAGAGGAGATTGAGATACAGATACAGCCTGTGATTTTTAGGCATACTGAAGTATTCTTAAGCAGGTCAGATTTTTTTTTTTTAATTACTATATTTAGCTAATTTTTATCATGTTATCACAATTTTAAGTCTCCCTGATTACTGTTTGGTTCAGTAGCCTCCAGGTGCTTCTCTTCCTGTATGTGGAAAACCTGGCAGTTAGGAATGTTTACTGCTAATGAGTTGCCTTTTGTGAAAGCACATTGATTTCTAGATCAACATCACAATTTTAAATGGCCTTTGTAAACTCTGTTACAAGTAGCTGTTTGCAAAGTTCAAAGACTAAAAATTAATTAAAATCTGAGGCACTCATCACTATAAAATATTTAGCTGTTTTCTTTCTTCTTTGTTAGGAATGTCAAATGTTTGTGCTAAGCTGGCAACTAATGGTAGCTGCGAGTTAATTTGGTTATTGCTTTTTAAGGCACTGCTAAATATTCAAATCCAGTTCCACTGTTACAATAACTGTGGTCTTGTCTGCTTTAGCACTGGTAGAAATAGTGGCTGAGGGTTTGGAGCAGGAGTGAAGTGACTGCACATTTACTGATGGCAGGGTTTGAGGACATGTTTCTCTTGTGACACAAGACAAAACGTCACTGTTGCTTTTCCCTGGGAAAGCTTTTGGCTGCCTACGTGGAAGGGGTTGGATTTAGGGTGGGAGGAAGTCCTCAAAGACATGGAAGGGTCTGAGAGTCTGATCTTTCAGGAGCCTTAAAGTTTTCCAAGAGCTATATTGCTTTTTTTGGGGAATAAGCTCCAACCCTAAATCAGTGTTAAATGTGTGTCTATGGCAAGTTTTCCTCTGCCTTGTTTGGGAATTCTGGGTGGAATAGCCAAGTTCACTTCAGTTCAACAGCATCAGTACTGTGGAACTGCCTTTTTACCTGCCAGAAACTCCTTTCCAGAATGTGCAAATCTCTGGTACACCTTAAAATCCCCAGTAGGATGGTCACTTATTAAAAATGGATAGAGCGGTGCAATTTTTAAAGGAAGAAGTTCCAATATTTTTTTCTTCCGTGCGAAGGAAAATCATATATTTGCAAATGTAATTTCATTTCTTGGAAATCACATTTTAATTATTTTTTATTAAAAGAGCCCCCAGAAGCCTGTTAGGGGTCTCATTGTGTTAACCCAGGCACGGAAATGCAGTGGAGAACATTTTGTGTCTGAAGAGCTTTCAGTTTAAACAAAGCCATGTTATAATCCCACTTCTGAGGAGTGGCAGCTGAGGCTCAGGGGTGTTTAGCAACGTTATTCTGGGAAGTTTACAGAGGAGCTGGGAGCTGAATCCATGACTTTAGTGTCTAGTTTCTCAGTGCACCCACAACACTGCTTTGTCTTTCAGTTAATGCTTGAAATCAGGTGTTTCTGGATGTGTGGACATCCTGTGAAGGTGCTGCTCACCTGCTCTGGCTCCTAAACAAAAACATTCATGCCAAATGCTCTTCCTGATGGCATTTTCTACTCCTATTGTCGCAGTGTGAAACATGAAAAAAAGCCACCGGCCTCTCCAGACAGCCATAACAACAACAAAAAAATGAGAACAAAGCTTCATTTTTTATCCTTGCTGAAATGTTTATTTGAAAGCAGCACAGCAAGGTGGAATAGTTTGATTTGATTAGCAAGTCTAAATGTATTAGCAGCAAGACAGAAACTATATTACAATTAGTGATAATTAGTTGCACTGATTACTTCAGACTGCAATACTGTTTGACAGATGTTTTTCTGTGGTGTGGTATTGAAATAGGAAGGTGCCTCACCCTTCTGGTAGTTCTTGGCTTTCCTTCTTTTGGTACCTTCACCTTGTCATTGTTTCCTGATGAAATCTTCACTGTGGCTGCTGCAATTTTTGGCCTCTTGTTCTCCATGGGAATGGTCCCAGCCCAGCCCGTATCCTGCTCCTGCCTATCAGCCCTGTCCCTAAAGTCTGATCCAAACCCCACTGAATACCACAAGAGCTGCTTCTTTGGCTGCAGAAGACTTTGAATCTTCCCTGAGAGAGGAATGTGCCTCTCTGGCTGTTCAGCCCTTGGCCTCTGTAACTCACGGCAGGGGCTGCCAGGATGGTGTCAGGATTTGTATCAAAAGAGGCTGTTTGGGCTTAGATTAGGGAGAGAAACCCTCTGGAGGACAATATCCCACAATATCCCATAGGGAGGAAATCCCTCTTCACCTGAGTCCCTCCCACCTACCTGGAAAGCCAGTTGCTGTTGTTGGACTAAGGAGGGAGCAGGGAGGAGAATGGACATTCTGGAGCTGTTCCTGTGCCTACAAACCACCTCAGCTTCACTGCTCTGTTAGCCACGAGGCCCTGAAACATTCCTGGGAATTACAGGTGCCACTCCAAAGAGAATCCCTTCTCAGACTGGGCATCCTTTTTATAGCCACTTGCTCAGTCAGACACTGCCTGTGAGTCCTGTGGCCACAACCATATTCTCTGATTTCCAGGGACTGTGTGGAGCTAACCTCGCTGGCTCAGCCTCCTGGTCACAAACACATTAGGCTCTGGCAATCATCCTGTTCCTTAGGAATAAACTGATACTGTCTTGCTTTTGGTGTATGAGCAATAATCCCATTATCAGTCATCCAGAATAAAGTGCATTATGGTGTGTATTAATACAGACCTGTGCACTGTGTGTGAGCTGTTTGGGGACAGATAAGCCAGAAATATGAATTTGTACAAGCCAAATGTTTCCGGGTCTCTCCTCAGCATCCACCTCATGTTACTGTGCACGTGCTTTGCTTGTTGTTTCAAAACAGTGGTTTACAGACTCTACAAAGTGCTTCTATCAGCTGGCAGACATGATAGGTCACAGAAAAAGGGATCATTTAAATGTGTGACACAGTTACTTGTTAGCACAGCAGCAAAAGCCAGAGGTTAAACATCTGGGATTGCCCACGGAAAACATTTGAAGGTTGCTGGACAGCCAGCTCTGTGAGAAAGGTACTGGTTGCTAATACTGCATGACTTCATGGGTATCAACTCTTTCAGAAATACATGTGTATTTACAGCTGGTTGAAGTTACGAGGCAAATTTTAAGCAGAAAAAAAATAGAAGGTGTACTTTGTGTTACAGTTCTAAGAGATGAGATGTTTATGTCCTTTGCCAATAAGGCTGTATTTGTGGATGTTTCATTTGGCAGATCACCTATCCCCAGTCACTGCTGTGATAACACTGAACATTGGGAGGACTGTCCTGTGCTGTGGTGTCCTGGGGATCACTCTGTGTGACCTGGACCTTGGACAGTTCTCCTGTTGTTAGGGTGGGCTGTGAAATCAGAGTAACTGTATGGCAAGTAGGGAAGGACCAGCTAACCCATGCTGGGAAGAAATATTAGGAGAGATTAGTTTGTTTTGGTTTGTATTTTCTCTATGGGATCCTGCCCTTCTGCAAAGCTGGGAGTGCCCTGCTTTGGTGCTCGGCTGGGGGGGATTTCCCAGGGGAGCTCGGCACCTGGCAGGACGAGGCCAGAGCTTGCAGGGAGCTGCATCAAGAGCAGAGTGCCAGCTCTGTTCGAGGGGAAAACAATCACAGAGGCAGGGACAAGTTCACGAGATATGAAATAAATACATTTGAGGAGTACATAAGGGACAGAGAGAGGGGGACTGTACAGAAGGTGCCTCCCACAAGTCACTGCCTCCCTGGTCCACCCTTCCCAGCTGCAAGCCCTCTTTCAGGGTTACAAAGTCGTCCCACTTTTTTTCTGCCCTCTTCCTTTAATAAAAAGACTTTGCTTTTACATTTCCCTCCCTTCCTTGGCTCTCCAAGCAATTAATAAGCCCAAATTAATACCAAACTCCCCAAGCCCTTGTTGTAGATGATCTTGTCCCCCTCTCCTGTGTTCCCAGGTAGGTTAGATAAAGGCTGAGGCTTAAGTGGTGTGACAAAGGTCAGGCTGAGCGTTTGTGGCAGATGTGAGAGCAGATCTCCGTACTTGTATGCAGACCACAGAGGCATTTTGCAGTTAATAGCCCCTTGCAATCAAAAGCTTATGGATGTGTTTATGGATCTGGACCTTATTCCAAACAGCTGCACTGTCTTTGTGGGATCTACCTAGTCAGCAGAAGAGGCTGCACTGAAATAATTATGCCCATGTGGCTGTGCAGCTGTAGCAAACAGGAACTGCACAGTATCTCTTTAAATAGTATATGAGCTCTCCTGCATGCTCCCAGTGCAAACAGAATGCTTTTCTTACAGGCTTGTAGAGAGCTGCTTGGCATAATGAGTGGGGAGCCAACTGGGAATGCATGGTTTCCTCTGGAACATTTGTATGTAAACTACAACGTCAGGGCAGCAGTCCACAGAAAACTTCCTTTACTGGAATTGGAGCAGGTGGCATATTTATTGGTCAGCTGAAACAGGAAGCTTAAGTGAAGGAAAAAAAAAGGGTAGGTGATATATAAATCATGTTACGAGGTGCTTCAAATATGGAAAAATTGGATTGGCAGAATTAAAGGTAACTTAAAATGAGGCATTAGAAGAGACATAAGGTAACCTTCTGGCTGTCGTGCTCTATCTGTCTTGATTTTGGCAGGGCACCTGCATAGGCCATTAAACTGATTGTCTCAGGATATATGCTTGGGATGGAGTAAACTACCTGATATTAATTTAAGGGAAGGTGATAATGGTACCATGCTGACAGTGTACATTTATAGTGATCAACGCTGGCAACTGTTTCTTTGAAAGCTATGAAACCCGGCAGCATGAATTTTCATTAATGAAAAAAAAAAAGAAAAAATTAGAGACGTGCCTAAAAATGGAATTAGGACAGCTTTTTTACCAAGCTATTAGAAACTGTGTTTTTAAAAACCATCCCTTGGCTTCCTGCACTGATCAGAAGGTTGCATTAAGGGCCCATCGTGACCTGCTGTACTCGTTGCAGAGAGCTGGCAGAAAGCCTGGAGAAGCCAAGTCAGCCCAGAGCCCAACTTCACAACTCCATCTTTTCTTAGTTACTTGGCCAAATGACAGTCCCTCTAGCACTCAGGATGGCATCTTAACAATCAAAGTCTCGAGTTGGATTGGACTTTGTAGCTTGATAACGTGCATTAACTTCTGTGTATACATATATGTGTATATATGTATGCAATCCCAGCATGAGCACAGAGCTTTAGCATCCCTACAGATTTTTTAAGTCTTTGAAACTGACTTACAGAACATCCTTAAAATAGAGGCCCCCACTGAGTTATTTTAAAATATGTAATTTTAAATTATAAATGCTTTATTCTGCATCCCCAGTGATGCTGCTAAGAGTCTTTTGCCAAGAGGAAGTAAATGGATAGGAGCATAACAACCCCAGATAGCTGGTGGCTGAGACAGCTAATCAAAAGCAAAACTCTGAGCCCATCTAGACTCAAGCTGCTGTCAAATGTACAGTGACGCTCACTTAAAAAAAAATTAAAAAAATTTCCCTTTGCTACTGTAGTTCAGTTGTAACAGTCAGTCACCATTTGTAGCCATAATAGATAAAGTAATTACACTGTTTTTTGAAGCTGATAATGTTTCTTTAACTACAGCATTACAGGTCACGCTGTCTTTTATACAGCTGGTCACCCTCAATAAATCTGTTTGGAAAAATCATGTGGCAGTTGTGGAATATATGACAAGTGTCTTATTAGATCTAAT
This sequence comes from Empidonax traillii, assembly GCF_003031625.1. Classification (NCBI taxonomy): domain Eukaryota; kingdom Metazoa; phylum Chordata; class Aves; order Passeriformes; family Tyrannidae; genus Empidonax; species Empidonax traillii. Next base: position 931,877 of record NW_020955750.1, on the reverse strand, counting down.
CTTTATATAAAACACACTTAGTGGTGTTCACTATATAATACTTGCCCTGTTGAATTGCAATTACTGTCACAGTTAGGAAATGCTGATTTAAAGTGCCCTTCTAGGTGGAATGGAGCAGTGCCTGTATTTAAAAGAGCCGTTTTTCTTTCTCCTGTACTTTGTAGTGCTGTTTGACACCCAGTGTCCTATGTTGGGTCACGCTGGGTGATATCCCAGACTGGATGGCCATGGACATGAGGTGTTACAGTCAGGTGTGTTTTGTGTGCAGCTTTATGAGGGCAATGAGTGGAGCTTGTAGTCAGTGCAGGTTTGTCTGACCTCTTGCAATTGGAAAAACCCCTGGGAGTGCCTGACCTTGCCTCTTGGAGCAGGTATGTGCTGCTGTTCATGGATAGGGAATATTGCAGAATTTGTAGATCTGGTTACTGCTGTGCTCAGGATTATGTGCCCAAAAGAACTGGAAATAGTGCAGCCATGTTTTAGCACTGTGAGAATCCAACTACACACCTCAAACATCTGCCTATGTGAAACCACCAGTAAAACATCTCTGTTTTTATGTGTTACTCTCAGCAGTTCCCTTCTGGAAGTTGTGCACTGGAAACTTGTGTGAATTCCCTGTCCTTTTGTAGGACAGCAGGTCTGCTGGCTTGCTTTCCTAGCACAGTGTAGCCACATAAAGCATCTCTGGCTCCAATTTCCTCCTGAACCTCTTTAACTTTAATCTCACAGCCTCCTGCCCTCTCTCTCACTGTTTCCCAGTTATCAGGCGAGAGCAGGGGGTCACCAGGCTTTTCAGAACTTGATTAGTGCCATTGTTATGAATAATTCAGTTTGTTTGGTACCAGCACAAGTGATCCAAGTAGCAATTTGCAAAATCTGATTTAGGATTTAACATCACTGAAAAAAAATTAATTAGTGCCGCTGTTGAGGGCTCTTAACTTTGTCCGTTCATATTGATGAGTTTGGTGCCAGTGAAAGGCAAGAGAGAAACAACCCATGTAAACAAGTGCTTCTGTGGCAGAGATCATATTCTGTTACAGACACCTCGGCAGCACATGCTCCTCCAGCCTTGTTGGAGTCCAACTCCCTCACTGGGTGCCCTTTTCCTTCTGGAGAATGAGTTCCAGGACACGGGAGCTGCTGTCGTAACAGGAGTTGTTCCACAGGTGATCATGTGCCCGTGATAGAGTTCTTTGTGATCCTACCATGCATTAATTTACAAAACATTCAGCTTCCCTTGTTCTTTAGGAAAGTGAAACTGCAACAATCCACCTCACTTGTGAGCAGAGCTCAGATGATGACAGTGGTCACATTTGCTTCTGGTGCGAGTCAGTGCATTTAACTTTGACATCAGTTTGACTCAATACTTCAACATTTGAACAGTGGCACAAGACCTCTGTGTGTTTGGGACAGTTTTGCTCAGCTTCTGAGGGAAAGAGGGGTCACTGCAGCTATCCTCCAAGGGTCCTTGCACAGGAATGGGGCAGGGATCAGGTCCCTCCCACCTGATAGAGCCCCAGATACCCAGAGATGCAACTCGGATTCTGTTGAGTGAGGCAGCCACGAGATCACTCCTGGCTTTGTGGTGGGGCTCCCTGTTTGCTGTGCCCCTCTTTAACCTGTTGTCTGCCACGCTGGCAGCTGCTGGGGAGCCCTCTGTCCTGGCTGCTGTTGGTCGGACACCCTGCACAGCGCACCCCAAGCAGGGCCGGGCTCCGTCCCTGTCAGCACTATCAAATCCTCGGCAGGGATGTTAATGCCAGTTTGGTTTTTATAGCCTGGTGACAGCAACAGCCCTCAATATTAAACACAAATATACGTACACAGCTCGGCAATGATTACTCTAGATGTTCAGCTAGTCATAATATTTGCACTTGGCATGATAAGGAGCTTTGAATGATAATAGCACTGTAGTAGAAGCTTGTTAAAGTGACAGTAACCCCGGTGTCATTATGGAGTGGTGTACTGGTGCCTCCACTCTCCCTCCAGCTTCCCCAGGCTGCCCTCTCCACTGGCCTCTGCGTGATGTGTAGAAAGTGCTCCAGCTCAGCTTGAGGATCCTACTTGAGGCTCTCTAAACTTCTTTCAGAGCTTCACCTGCTCTAAGGCAGCACTGACACTTGAGGGTGAGTGCAGTCGTGGGGGAGCCTTCTCTACGTAAGTCGTGTTTCATGAAAACAATCCCGTCCTGATGCAGGGTCCATCAAGTCCCAGTAGATGCTGCTTTTACTTACTGGCAGCAGAGAGGCTCACAGCCCCCACCCAGCTTCTCTGAAGGGTACCAGTGCCAAGGGGAGCAAGGAAGAGCCATGTCAGGAAAGCATGTTGGGTTTTGTCTTTCAGTTTTGGCTAAAGTGATAACGTATCAGAGGAGTAACCATCCCAACCCCTGTTCTCTTTCCAGCATGCAGCCATGCAGACTGGCTTTGATTTGGAGAGTTCCTGGTATCCCACACCACAGCTGTGTCAGATAGATAGAGCCAGGATACCTCTCCTGCTGCTAAGTGGGTAGAGACCAGCTGCCCGAATTTGCTGGCAGGGTCAGTGCTCGGGTGCCAGTGCACCCATGGGTGTCATCCAGTTAAACCCAAGCCAACACTGCTCTGCTTCCCAAAGTCCCACTCACCCTAGGCATGGGCTGGGCAGAGTTCTCCTGGTGCTCTAGGATATCTGTCAGCTTCCAGAACTTTGACCATAAACCTGCTCATGTGCCTAATCTTGTTAGAGCGGATACTTGATGGTTTATAAAACTCTTCTATACACCCACAGTGAAGATGCAGTGGGTAAACCCATATTATTGTGTACAGATTTTCCCTCATCTCTCTCCTTGCTTGGCAGTCCCTGCAAGCCTGGCAGCTTTCAGGTGTTTGTTGTGTATAAGAAGTGCCCACAGAAAGAGCCAGGTGAGGTCTAACCAGAGGTCTGTCTTGCCAAAGCTTCAGCTTCCAGCCCTGACCAATAATGGTTGTGTAGAGAGAGCTCTAAATTCTAAAAAGTATTTAAATGTATGCCTGGAAACATGTAAATAACAAGAAAAAATACTAAAAATAGATATTTAGGTATATGCAAGACTGATAGCTGAATACTCTAGAGTTATTTAAAAGAATAGTAATAAAAACAAGGTATCTTTTTATGTCCAAGAGACTTCTCTGGTAAATAACAGGCACTTTTGAATTAGTCTTTAATCTGACCCATCTTCAGGAAAGCTCTTCCTAGGCATTACTGGAGCCCCATGGAGCAGCCAGGCCATTTGGCAGGGATTGTCCCACCCGTGTCCCCTCTGGCACAGCCGCCTCCCTGACAGTGTTGAGAAGGAGAGGGATGCAGGAATCACTGACTGAGGCCAGAACAAACACTAATGAAACAAATCTAGTGATTTCAAATGGGTTTCTTGTTAAAGCTGATGTTCTACAAGTAAGAATCACATTTGGAGCAGGCTGTATTGGCAGATAATGTGCCTTTAATGCCCCTTTATGCCTTTGCCTTCTCTTCATTGTGAATAACTGAGATTAGAGCCCATTATTTGCCCAGGAAGCCCACAGAAGTCCCTAACTAAATGTAGTTACCTGAGTGTCCTCATCCAGGAGACAGGAGTTTCTTCTTTGAAGCCATTTTGTTGAACATTTAACGTGTATTTTAATTCCAGTTCTTCCGTGTTTAATATGCAGTGCTGCAGTTTCCATATATATATTATATGTGTGCTTCTTTTAGAAGATTGGAACAGCTCTTTTTTAAATTGAGTTTCAATTTTGTTTTACTTTTGCAAAATTAATGGCCACTAGACAATTCATTTATGTTAAAAAAGAATACGTGAGGGGTGTGGACAATGTGACAAAGGACAGAATATTCTGATTTGAGACTATCATTTGCATAGTTTGTTGTGAAATTTGAAAAAAAAAAAAAGGAGCAGTTGAACTCTGAGCTAGGAGATATTTCTTTTTCTAGAGAAAATTGAAATGAGACACTGACAAGATACTTATTTTATAGTCCTTTTCTATCCTGAGTGCATGTGTGCAGCTACTTAACTAATGCTAAAGGTTGTGGGTGTCTTTGAAATGCCACAAAGTTCAGTGTGTTCATGCAGATTAATTATGTTTGTATTTTGCAGTTCAGGTTCAGATTTGCTGTAACCTTGTGCATATTTCAACATCACTAAAACATTACAGGGTGGCTGTAATGATCCCAGAAATAGCTATTATGCATACACAGAAGTAGAGCTAAAAGATGAAAGTTTGCAAGTGTCATCAAACATGTTTTAATAGGAATTGCAACATTTGGCCACGTGGATGTTCTTAACTCTGTGTTCAAGCAATGCCTGGCCTTACCCATACGGTTGTGATTGCCACAGTGTCCTGTTTGGAGTAGTAGTTTTGATTGCTCTGGTTTGTTTTAAAACACAGGAGGGCTTTTGTCCTTTCTCATTTTTATATTTGTGCTCTCAGTTCAGGACAGAGTGAGGTTGACCTGGCTTTCTGTCACGCTAAACTGTACGAGAGAGGTGCTACAGCATCGGTTGTGGCATTTTAACACAAACAGTGGGAGCATAAAATCAGTATGTTCTTGTTACTTCATAAGTGTTGTGGCAATTCCTAAGGATGTCAGTCCCAGCTCAAGATTCTTTGCCTGGTTTTTACAGAAACACAGAACAAGAAGGACATACCCAGTCCTGAGATCTCACAGTCTGAGTTACCTTAACTTATAATCAAAATCAGCAGGCAGGGTTATTATGATCTGGAGTAACTCAGTGATGTACTTCTGTAATGAACTGACTTCTAGACAAGTGTGATCATGTGTTTTTTTTCCTTCATATTAAAATGAACTTTAAATTAAGAAAAACAAACCAGGTTATTGGCAGTTGGGAAATGCCAATACTGGAACTCCAGTAAAAACCTTTGGTATTCAGGAGCCTGTTGTCAAGGAGTGGTAGCTTGTCGTGGAAGCCCTGGCTGGTGATTGTGCTGTGTGACTTTTCCTGCCTCTTCTCTGGGCAGTTTGCAGTCAGTGTGTGCTACACCAAGCTCTGCCTGGGTAAGCTTAGCTGAAACATCGTGTTTTAAGCGAAGTTGTCCTGACTGCAGTGTTCTTCCATACCTTTCCTGAATAATTAGTAGCAGTTTAAAGGAGGTACTGCACTGGATGGGCAAGATTCAAAGCCTGGGGAATCCTGTTGTTTCTGGACATCAAGAAAAATTGGGATCAGCTAGGAAACTGCATAGAAGCATCCCTCTTTTCCAGAGACTACAAATCCCAACATTCCTTGAAGATTTGTATGTCTCTGTTTACCAGCTTTTGGTAATTTCTGCCATCAGTGCGTGGTCAGCCCAGTGACAGCAGCCTGGAATTCTTACAGCCCCTTTCTCAGCCACGGGAGGTGTTCAGTGCTGTTTTACTGTGTGTGTGCAGAAGGGAGTACATCTTGTTTCTGGAGCATTCGCTGCTTGGAGGGGGAAGCAAGGCAGAGAGATGTGTAAATTGTGCCAGCAGGTTGGGCTTAATGAGCCTTTGGATGGGAACATTTGTGGACAGGTGATGAGGAATCAGTGTTGTGGGCTGAAATTCCTGTGTAGAGAGAAAACAACAAAAAAAAAAGGCAGGATATTGTGATTTCTGTGCCTCTGGAGTTACGGTCCCACTTCTGTGGGCTCAGGCACAACTCCCCAGCCTCTCTGTGTTCCAGCAGGACCAGGGTGGCACAGTGGTGGCACAGGGATGGCCTCATTTGGACAGTGCCCTTCATAACCTCCTTTAACTCTTGGTCAGCCCTGGAGTGCTCAGGTAGCTCAACCAGATGATGTTGTAGGTCACTTCCAACTGAAAATAGAATATTCTATTCTCTTTTGTAGGTGTTGTTGAATAACCCCTTATTCTGTTAGAGTGACAGGAGGTGCTGATTTCCATACTCCATTGCTAGAGGGGCCAGGCTCAAATTTTGTGAGCAAAACTCATGTTTATCTTTGTCTGAAGCTCTAGAAAACATGGAGATAAATGCATGTTGTATGTACATGAAAGGCTCTTGTGTGTCACAATTTTTTGTGGGCGTACTTTTTATGTAGGTAACAGAAGCAAGGCAGTGAATGCCATCTCTTAGACCAAAAAAAGATAAATAAACGATGAACAACCACATGTTATGACCAGGAGCTCTAACTGCACCCACTGAAATCTATTGATTGAAAGGGGAGTGAGATCAGAGCACTTTATGCTTTTATTAATGATACTGACAGTTTAGTATGAGTGGAGAATGGCTTGTAATTAGGTCTGGAACCATTATTGATTATTGTCATTTTCAGTATTGATTATCTTACCACCTGGAAAAAAAAAATAGTAAGGGTCCTCCTCGGGAATGCAGAGCAGGGCCTTTCTGCTCCTGCAGGGAAGAGTGAGCTGCTGCTGGGATCAAATGGAGCCCTGTCAGCCGGGTGGGCTGGGCTTTGAGCTCAGGGATGCTGGCGTGCTCCCCTCCTCCTGCACAGCATCTGAGGTCATTGGCTGCCGTTCCACAAAGGGTACACCCATTCCTTGTCTGAACTGCCTCCCAGGATAAATTTCTGAAGGGGATGGGGGGCTGAATCCCTGTGTTTTTAGATCGAGAGCCAAGATTAATAGTAGTTATTTGTCAGCTGGTAACCTCTGAAAAGAAAACATATTTGTCACCCACCCCTGCAATCAATGTTGTATAAAAGCCACGTGTATAATGGCTTGGAACAAACGAGAATATCCCTGATCTGAGCTAAGAGAACTGAGATACAAACCACACAAAACTCCTTGGCAAACTCTCTGTGAGCCAACTGATGCCTCCAATAACCACCCCCGGTCTGTAAGAACAGGCACTACACCGACTTCGAACAGCTCCGGAGCCGCTCCATTCCAAAGGCCAGCACATTCCTAAGGTCAGGATTGCACAAAGAGAGACTCTGGAGCGAAGCAGTGGTGTGATTTGGAAACAGCAGCAGTGCCCGAGTGGCTCTCCCATTGCGGTGCCGTGGCTGGTGAAGGAGAGGTGGGGATGGCTGTTCCAGAGGGGCAGCAAACCCCCATCAGCTCCCGGCAGAGCAGAGCCTTTGGATCGCAGAGGGGTTTAGAGGGCATTCCAGTGACTGGGCAGGATTGTTCGTTTGTCTCCTGCATTCAAAACAAAACAATAAGATTTCTGGGGAAGAAAAGGATTCCTTAAATGCCTGGGATTCTTTTCCGAGCCTTTTGCAGCCAGGGCATTTTGCTGAAGTGGTGCCGAGTATTGAATTTTTGCCTAATGGAAGTTTCTTTGAACCCCAGAAGATAAAGTGTTTCCAGTGAATAACAAGAGAGACAAAAGTATGCTATTTTTTCCCCTTGGTCAACTTCTGCTAGATCTTAAGGTTTTGTTTTTTCCACCATTTCTGTTTTGATTAGTATGGAACATCTCATTCCACAGCGGATTTTTTTTTTCTTTTTTTTTTTTTTTTTGAAGAACAAAGACCCCCTTTGACCTGGATTTGGATGCATCTGTGACAGCCTACTTCACTGGCTGCCAGCTGAGCATAGTGCATTTAATTGATGAAATAATAATGATGAACCGTGCCTGAACTTGCTTTGACGACCACTTGAAGCAGAAGCCGTAGTAAATCAGGCCAGTGCAGCAGCACCCCAGTGGTCACAGTCCATCCTCGGGCTTGGTGCATGGAAGATACCAACTTCCCAAGCACATCCCCGCAGCCCTGCTTCGTTCCCAGCTAAGACTCGCCTCTCCTCCGGTTAATTAATAGCCAAGTGAAAAGAACCTGTAACCCTTTAAAAAAAAAAAGAGCAGCATTTTTATGCATCCACTTAACTGCCCGCTGCATTAAGCTGATTAAAACCGAGTTTTCCCTTTCTAAGCTGTCTCAGTGTAGAGACAGGCTGGGGTGGAACTGCTAAATAGATACAACAGCAGAACAATATATCTGCCTTAGCAGCAGTTCTTCAGTCTGATTACTGCTGTGTGCTCCCTCCAAGAGCCTGAGCCTGCATATCATTAGCTCCCAAACTGGAATTGCCATGGATAACTGAGGCTCCAGCCCTGAAATTTTTACCCGGGGAAGAAATGAAAGTCTCAGCAAACTTTGTATCAAGACTCAGCCTTTTTTGCATACGTTTGTAAAGACTAGTGCAAGGTACCAATGGTTTGTTGTTGTAGTGCTTTAATGAGGGGAATAGATTTGAAGGGGGTTTTGTACGGCTTAATTAACATTACCCAGTGCTTTAATGTTGTGAAAGGGGACTTTAAGAAGATAAATACTTTGCCTATAAAGTCCCCCTAGGTGTCCTTTGCCTTGAAAATTGGGCTTTTGTTTTCAGGACCAGTGTGGAAAGAATAAGTACAGGATGTGGAAGGAGAAATGGTTTTCTTAGGCCTTTGTTAGAACTTCAGGCTGTTTGTCTTTTGTATTTTGTTCCCTTGCTCCCCCCGGGGTGCTCAGACATGCCAAAATGCATCAATTAACTGCAGCAAAGAGATCAAAGCAGTTCTTTTTGCAAAAAAGAATATTTATGCTCAAATATTGCCTTTTAGAGCATGGGAGTCTGAAAGTTTCTTTTAAAATTACTACAATATCTTTTTTTTTTTTTTTTCTTTTGAGAGGATACCTAAACTGATGGTAATTAAATGAGCAAATGAAGTTCAAGGAAAGGTGACTTTTTCACTGTGGACATTCCCATTATCTTCAGCAAGAAGTCGCATATGGCCCTGGCTGCATCGTTCAGTTTATTGGTGTTCTTAGAGAAGGACTTCAGGTGTTGAAAACACTAATTTGAATTTGTGAGAAGGGGTTCCCTGGAACGGTGTGTCAAAGCAGTTAGTGGTTTCTGCATTTTGTGCCTCTCAAAGCTGTGATGCCCCTCTCGGTAGATATTTTGGTTAAGGCACACGGGTTGCCATGTTGGCAGCTTGGATGTTGTGACTGGCTCTGTGACAAATGTGGTAAAGCTGTTGCTGTGCCGGCTGTGATGCTGTGGCAAATGAAAATCCAGCTGCATTCTTGCGAATTCAGGATCTTAAAGTCACCTGTCAAAGGTCGGTGCAGATCCTTCACGAGCTCTTGGGTAGCCTCAACAATCAGAAATACACACGAACGTGATTTCCTAAACTTTAACTTTAGGAACTGGCTCTGCTTGCTTTGTGGTTTGCCACCCAGCATACAGGACCTCTTCACTGCTTGAGCACATTGTCTCAGGTTCATAACAGAACCCATGGCTCTGGTTTCAGTTTTATTTAAATTAGGAATGGCCCTGTCGACAAGCAGGAATTCCATCCATGCTAACCAAGTGCTAGGGGAGAGAAGTCAGGTCTTAGAATTCCTTTTTGAGCTGTAGAAATCCTCAAAAATGGGCATGAGTGATGCATTGTGGGTAGATATTACTCAAATTCTTCCAAAGAAAACAAATGTTTAGAGTCAAGGCTGTGTTTGCCCTTTTTCTTGTGTCTGGATCTTACAAATCTGGAACTGAAATGTCACTGCCAAGGCACTGTCACGTCTTCACGTGGCTTTAGTGCCGTGGTCCACTGTCCAGCAGCATTATGACATCATGTCTGTAACTGGAAACTGGTCTGGCAGTGCTTGAACTGAGCAAAACAGAAGCAAACAGTAGGAAGAGTGAATATTATTGACTAAAAATCGATTTCTTACGGGCCTGTTATCCTAGCCAGTGTATTAGGATGGATGAGGCACTCCCCATACCCACGCGGATTTCAGCGAATGGCATTTCTTTTGAAAATGTAATCTTATAGCACAAAGAAATGCTTGTGTTACTCCATTACTTTTAGTTTGCTACAGATCCTGTAAAAATGCCAAAAGCACCCTGAGAGGGACTAAGTCCCATCTGGCACCAAGTCTTGCCCTTCACACAAACCCTCCAGCCTGTGCTACCTGCCAGGACACCCCTTATCAGGACACCTTCCTGGTTAATGATTCCCCACTCAGCACTGGGCTTCTCTTTGGAGATCCTGCCTCAAGTCTGGCTGATTTTCTGTCAAGCCAAGGAATTGTGAGAGGAATGTAGGTCACTTTGACACTCCGCCTCTCCCTGGCTTTCAGGCTGTGGTGCAAGTTCAAGCAGCCTGCAGGCCACTGTCCCAGCTGGAAATGGAAAAGGGCACAGTGTAAAGATGACAAAAACAGCCACACTCTGCCTTGCTGATTGTATGTATGAGCTGCAACCGTGATGAAGTGCCTTTTTCAAAGCACAAAATAAATTAATATTAGGTGTAAATATTTCAGGATTGGTAACGCTTCCCATGTCTCCAGCTCTGAGCAGTCTGGGTTTAAATCAGTTGGAAGAGAAGTTTCAGACTTGGAAAAAGAGAGAGAGTTTGGAAGGGAAGGGCTGGCAGAGTCTTGACAATGGCTTTGGAATGGAGTTAACCTTCAGCTCCTGTAAAAAAAGACAGGATAGATGGGAAGGTGATAGGGGAGCAGAGGTAACAGGATGGTGTGGTGACCAGCAAGGTGTAAACAGGCTCACTGCAGAGGATCCCTGATGGTAAAGGAGGTTCATGTCTCACCTTCTGATGGCATGAAATTCTCTGCCTGGAACTGAGAACCTTAAAAAGCCAGTTTTTGAAGTTTCTGTTCAGTGTTCACGCTATATTGTTGAGTAGTGGGGAATCATGGAAAGCAACAAAATGTCTTTAAACTCCTTCCATGGTACCTGAAGGGATTACTCCCTGCTTCCCTTCACATTAAGCAAGGACGTGCCTCTCCAGTGAGCAGACAGGCTCCTAAAAATGTACCTCCTGTCTTAAAATGCCAGAGGGATGACAAAAGTACAGCGAAGCAGATAGAAAAAGTTCAGTCAGATTGAGATAACAAAAGGAGAGGGAAAGGGGGAGGGAAAGAAAAGAAAAGCTCCTACTAAAATTGTACCTTAAATGTGAAGAAATGGTGCTTATATGAAGTGACAAGGAGCTAGTTAATGGGATCCATATCCACAAGTTACAATAATGCAGTTTTTAAATTGAGTTTTTGTGGCAGACCGGCTGAATAAAATTGCTAAGCTGTGCTTCAGTTGTGTAGTAAGTGGTGCATGTGGTGTGAAAGACAAGCTGCAGTGTGATAACAGACTATCTCCTCCATGCACAAAGAGTTCTGTATTCTGATCAACTCAACAGCAGGCACTGGTAAATATTGGCCCAAGCTACTTGGTCATTAGAATTTACTGTGCTGGTTAATCACACTGAGTTTAGTCACTCTTCCTGTCTGAATTTGCTGGTTTACTTTTGGAGACACTGCTGTGGAATTATTGCCCTGTGTCCTGTTGGCAGGAGTTGCAGGATTACCAGGGAGCTTGATGAGATAGAAGGGCATGAGGGAGAGACTTGGGTGGGTGAGAGCAGAATCAGCTTTTGCTTCTCTCTGGGCTTTGCAGGTCAATTCCAGAAGTGAGCGTCTCTAATCTGAGTTTTTGGCAGGACTCGAAACAGAACAAATTCTGCCATGGTCCACTGATCACCCCAAATTCGTTTGGAGACACTTTAGCTTGTCGTTGCCAGCAGTGGGGTGGCTCCCCTGTGTCTTCCCTTATTCTGTGGCAGAGCTGCCCAGCTACAGAGGGACCTGGAGATCAGCTGCTGTAGTGCCTGGGCAGGGATGCTGCTGGGATTCTCACCGGGCACACCCAAAGCACTGGCTTCATTTTCAGACGTTTTTCCTCATGGTTTTTCCTCCTATAGTTTACAGGCATTGACAAGACCTTCTTGGGTTTTTTTTGCTTCACTTTTTAGTTTTGCTCCAGTATAAGGTCTGTTGGTTGTTCAATGAATTAGTGAAAAAGTCACGTTTACTCAGGACGTGGCTGTGTGCCTTCTGTTCTGGGCTGATGTGAGCACAGAGATCCTGGTATTGCAATTCCAGGAGTCCCTTGGGGAGATACTCCTGCTTGTCCCACTACGTTTTGGGTGATATGGTTTAGAGGTTTAGGAGTTACAGTGGCAGTGCTGGCTGGATGGTGGGACTGGATGATCTTAAAGGTTCTCTTCCAACCCTGATGATTCTGTGATTCTGTGTTGACAGACAGGGATTAGAAAGAGGTGAAACACTTATTTTACTGCCTGTGATTTAACCCAGGTGTCAAACCCAGACCAAATTCCTGATTCAGAATGCTGGGACTCTGAGGTTTATGTTGCTGGCAGCCCTCTTGGTTTTATCACAGGTCTCACAGTGGTGAATGCTTCTCAGGTTAAGGCTCAGCTTTTGCCAGCAAATGTTAAACTTTCGTTCTGAACAATGAGAAGTTTTTAGCTCACCCGATGGTAGAGAGAAACTCAAAAACTCAATCCATTTACAAGAGCCCTCCTGCAACTACTTTGCTCACATCTGACAGTTTTCAAGCTCATTTCTGTTCTTGTGTGTGTGGGAAGGGGCCTTGGTCTTGAGTTTCTGAATGTTTGGAGCTGCCAGTGTTGCTTTTTATATACCACTGCAAGATTGTAGTCTGAGGTTTTTAGGCATTTGATGGCTTTTAACTCTCAGTGAAATCAAAAAGAGGACAAGCACCTAATTACCTTTTAAAATTTGATCTCTGTCTTCACACCAACTTGCTCCTTCCCAGCCTGTGTAATGATTTCTTTCGAAGTAGTGTAGGTGGTAAGATGCTTTTGGAGGGAAAGAAAACTTTCTAAAATCCCTGAAAGAACTTAGAATTGTTGTCTGTTCTGCATACTTCCTTGAAGTGGAAGTAAGTTAGTGAGAAGACATAAGCTGAAGCTTTTTATTTTTAAATTGCAGTCACAGCCACAGCAATTTACTGGATCCAGCTTGCTATTTTTGCCTGTGATATTTGGAGAAATAAACTCCTTTTAAGATGTAATTTCCAGAGTAGTCTTTGTAGTATCTGCAATCATTCTGGCTCTGGAAATGGTAGAAAATACTGGAAAGTCAAGTTTAGGCGCTCTTTCTGGTGCCAGTCAGGTAGGAACTGAGTATCAGAGTTCGTCATGTCCCTGCCAAGTTGGTGGGTTTTATTCTGGCAATGATAACTTGAAACAGTATTGGGGGTGACACTTTTCCATCTTCACTTTTAACCGATGCTGGCTTCATAAAACCAAAAATATTCATAAGAAACTTGAGGGTGACTACCCCACTTCCACCCACGTTAGTGGAAGTGGCCCCTAACAGGGACAAAGGAGGGGTATTGGAACAGGGCAGGCAAACTGGGAAACTCAACTCAACCTCCCACAATTTGCGGCTCAGGGACTTCCTGAGCCAGAGGTGGTCTTTTTGTAACATCTCTGTAATGGCCCTTAGCAATCCCTTTGTTTAAAATTCAAGTAATCATTTGCCTACTTGGACTTGAAATGATTTTGAAGGCATATTTCTATTGAAGGCCAGGGAGAACTCGGAATGTAATTCTGAGTGTGAATCACCACAGGCAGCGCATCTGACTGTGCTCAGAAACACGAGCCCAGATCAGCTGCCTTCATTAGACTATTACACTTGAGGGGAGAAAGTGAGAGGAAGAAATTAAACCCCACGGCCAATTAATGAAACAAAAGGAGTGGACTGGGGGTTTACAGCCAGATTTTCCGAAGCTCTCGCTGGAAGATGATGGTTGGATTTTCTCAGTGCTGAGGATGAGAAGCCTTTTTGAAAACCTGCCTTAGCCTCTTAGTGAGGGGTTTCTGAAGGGCTGGCTGATGTTCAGGAGTCATTTCTATTGCTCTTGGGCTCTTCAAAGGAGCCCCAGGCTGGGGTGGTGGGGTGGTGGAGGGCAGGGTAGGGGCAGAGCAAGGGGAGGGAGATGAGGGCAAAGTAAATCCTGCGTATGATCGACCCGCACGAGGCACAGGCCTCTCACCGAGTGAGCAGGTTATTGCTGCTGCTTTCCCAGCCCTCGTGCTTTTCCCAACCAAAGGCACGCCATTCCTGCCTGGAGACCTGTGCTCTCCTCACAGTGGGGCTTTTCTTGTTATCTGTGGCTAGAAGCTCGGAAGGGCTGGCTGATAGATTGCAGCTCACTGTCCTCAAAGCGCTATTTTCCCACCTCCTACACTTCTGTGCAGCCTTCGTGGACTTGCTGAGGCATTTGTGTGGCAGCAGGACCATTTGGAAAGCATCCTGGAGCAGTTTGAGGTGACAGAAGTGGGCCAGAGATACAGTGAATGTAACCCCCCAAACAACCCGTGGGCCAGCACAAGGTCAGCCTGCAAATGCACACACATTAAATGTAGAGGAAACCCTTGCTAAATCATCACTTGACCTACAAATCCCTGGAGCAAGTGCTTCCATCCAACCACCCAGGTGTGGGGCACCTCCTCCTGCCTCTTCCCATGTCCACGATCAGATGGATGGAGGGGTGGGGAGAGGGTTTTGCTGGGTCACCCGAGGGGCTCCGAGAGCTCTGCTGAGCGGGGTTGGTGCGTTGTAATTTACTGCCGCTGTACATCAGGAGCAGATTACCATCCCTTGGAGCCAAGGGGAGGCAGAGATTTGACGCTGATGCTGAGGAGGCAGAGTTATCCGCGGTGCTTGGGGCAAAGATCCAATCTGGCTCTCCATTGTTAGCGCTGGGTTTCCGCATGGGATCATTAACACGCAAAAATGTAAACAACGAGCCCGGGGTTTGTAGGGACTTACATTCAAAGTGCAGAGAAATGTAAATTGGTCTCTGAGCAGAAAGAGGCTTCTTCAGCTGTGGGCACAATCGTATTTTCAAATAGCTACAAATATGAAATTACTCAACTCATTAATTGACTGTGCAGCTTTATGAGGATGAGCATATGGCTACAAAAGTCTTTTTCTCCCTTCTTCTGCTGCACCACCCCCCCCAGTGACAATCAGTCTGTGTTTAGACCTGGAAATTCAATGCACCATAAAAACTATTAGAATTCTCTGGCGTTGTGAAGCATAAAAATCTTTGTGGTATCAAGCTCATTATTCCATGATGTCAATTTAATAAAGATTAGAAATACTTTTGGTCTAGTTCAAAAATTTTAAGTGGGAAATTTCTGAAAGAAAGCTAGAAAAGTTTGTTGTTTGGCACAAATGGCTGTGACAGGACCAACTGATTGAAGTGTTTGTGAGGGAAAAGAGGGACAAAATTTCAGAGATATTTTTGTGAAATGTGCCTGTTTTTCAACCAGTTCTTTACACATTAACAGAAAGCAAAGTATGATAACTGTGTGCTCTATAATGACATACACAACACATGGATTTCCAAACAAGTATGTGCAAACACATGATTAGCAAAGCAGATTGTTACCCAAATTAATCCAAAAGCAGATTTTTCGCTAAATCACAGGCAACAAAAGCACATTTCACGAAACTTTCTGTATCAACTGTGCAGTTGCACAGGTTGTACTGTTGTCTTAGGGCTGAGCTGGTTGTGGCTTTGCAGGAGGGGAGAGAGGACACTTTTTTGTGTGCTTGCATCTGTGTTTGGAAGCTTTGGGTGCTCTGCCAGTGGGTGCTGGGAGCACAGGATTGCTCCCTCCAGGTCAGTGGGAGCACAGGATTGCTCCCTCCAGGTCAGTGGGAGCACGGGGTTGCTCCCTCCAGGTCAGTGGGAGCACAGGATTGCTCCCTCCAGGTCAGTGGGAGCACAGGGTTGCTCCCTCCAGGTCAGTGGGAGCACAGGGTTGCTCCCTGCAGCTCCCCTCCAGCGGGAGCATGGAGGGAGGGATGTGCAGAGCCCTGGGAGTGCCCACACGGGGAGAAATAACACAGTGCCAGGAGTGACAGTGCAGAAGGGACCCTGCGCAGGGCGATGGGGAACAGCTCTACTCTAATTCCCCGGGGATTAGGGAGTGGTAGAGCCCATCCTGAGGCATCCCCCTGCAAAGCTGCCTTGGTCCCAAAGCACAGATGAGCTCCTGTAGCCTCTCAGGGAGGGGGGCAGAAGGGCTGAGGTCTTTGTGCTGGCCTGCTGATGCTCTGATGCTCCATTCCAGCTTTCAGCTGGTGCTCACTTGCCTCCCTCTCTCTTGCAAACACTTCTTCACTCACCCCCTGGGAGTCACTTCAATGTGAGTCTTTATACAAGCAAATACTCCTTTGAATTGTGTGGGGATTAAGGCAGACCTGGCCCCCAGTCCCCTCTCATGCTGAGAGGGGATGAGAGAAAGTCGAATGCTCAGCCTGGTGGCGCCTTTTCTTTCTGATTTCTGACCTTTCAGCGAGAGCTGAGCTGTCCGTGGCAGGTGTGACGTGGTTTCCTGTATTGCAGTAACTGCTGATATGTGGAGAAACCCATTTTTCAGGGGGAGGGGGTTCCAGTGTCGAGCCTGTCTCATCAGAGAGCTGAAGTGCATTTTTTTGTTCACCCAAAAAGGTGCTAACCAAAAGCAGGAGATTGTAGCATGGTCATTATAAGGGAATTATAACAGTGCTGGCTGTTTTCTGCCCTAGAAACAGGGTGAAAATGATCTGTCTTCAGCTGATGAACTCCTGAGTGGTCAAAAGGTCAGGAAGGGAATGTCACCAAAATGTTTCTGGTTGGACTCCCCCTACTTGTATAATGGCTTTTATGTAAGTAAGCCAGCAGAGGTCAAGGGAGTGGGAATTAACCCCGATTGCCCTGGACTGTCACTGGTGTATCAGGTTCTTCTAAACCCAAATGTTCTGCTCCACTAAATGGTCAGTGGGTGCTCATAAAAGAAGTGTAGGTGCTGCCACAATGACCTTACTGGGTCTCTGGACACTCACACAGTCCCCTTATGCCTCTTCACTGACAGGGGGCACCCAGAAAAGCAGGGAAAAGGAGCAGGGCCCTGGTGTTCAGAAATCCACACTCTGAGATGACATATGACATAAAGCTGCGTGGACATCCTGCCTTATGAAGGAACCCCATATCTTCTGAAGACTCATAAAAAGTGATAAATACCAATGTTTCTGTCATGAAATGATATCGTAACTGGAGCTAAATCGCCACCTGCAATGAGTAAATTAAATATTGACTATTTCATTGACTGTTAGATTTAATTTGAAGCAATCATGCAGGAGGTATAATGGCACAGAAGATGAGTGACTATTTAATCTTGGCTGTCATCCCTGTTAAGTGTTGAATAATGAGAAAAATATGCACTTGACAGGCTGAGGGAGTTGACTTCATCTTGGGTTTCTCTGTCAGGACTTCCACTTCATAAATTTGTAACAAAGCTGTTGGGAACAGCTGCGGTTGCAGGTTCGCCTGCCTTGTAGCATGGCAGGATTTGGGAACCTCAGTAGTTGTTCTGTAGGAGATCCAGCCTGACTGTTTCCAGCAGCAGTGTTTGTCCAGGGAGCAGAGGGAATCTGAAAGGCTGTGCTCTGCCCCAGGACAGCCATGCCCAGAGGCAGCTCCCTCAAACCACACTGCCTTCTGCAAGCTTAGCTGGGAAGTTACAGGGCCTGTTGGTTCGCTCTGGGATAGCTGGGGCTCAGACACACATAGAGTGTCTTCTCTTGTTCCTTTTCACTTCCCACTTTGCCAACTCCACCGAAACCCTCCCCTCCTTAGCAGAGAGCTTTGTTGTCTCTTGGGAAGTGCTCTCTCCTTGAAAAAGGAAAGAGCCTGCTTCCCATGGAGTTCTGAGGGCTTTCATCTCCCGCTGAAATCAGTGGCATTTCAGGTTCTCAGCACTATTTAGCATCCATACAAGTCATGTTCACCACCTTTGCACAGCTTTTGCTCTCCCAGAATTGCTGGATTTCTAAGGGACAGCAAAGGGTGCTCTTTACAAAGAATAGGCAGTAGATCTTATCCCATGCTTAAAGCCCAGAGATCAGATAGAATTTAAATATTGTTTTTTTCGATTGGACTTATTTTGTAAGATCGTCTCATCCTTCTCGTTTGAATGGGTATTTCTGGAGTGTGGAACATAGGAAGGTTCTTGTTTGCACAGTGCTGTCGTTTTTCTCCCTTGCATTCTCGTTTCTTCAGGAAATAGAGGGTCTCTCAGCAGTGCATTCAAAGTAGCAGCTCTCTGCAGGGGAATGCCACCATTACTATGTATGATGGAGTCTGCTCTAGGATGGGTAAATTGAAAAAGCAGCTGTCATGTACAGGCAAGCACGGAAAGAACTGTCTAAAGGCAAACAGAACCATTTTATGCCTTCTGGCTTTTAAACTTTGCTGCAGTATTGCTTATTTAATTGTTTTCTCTTGCAAGTAAGATCTTGAGCTGTAGGTAGTCAACCGCTGAACTCTCTTTGCTTGCATCCGTAGCATCCCAGTCTTCAGCTACACAGAAAAGATTGGGATGAATTTAATACAGTAAATGAGGTCCCTGTGCTAAACAGCCCATGATCTGGCTCTGAGTGTAATTACAGGCAGTCTGTGTTGCTGTATACCACCCAGAGGCTTTTAAGGCTAAGCCATTAGGGTTGTGGGTTTTTTGCTATGTGCTCACAATCCATGAGAACTGACAGTGAAAATAAAGGGCAGCTGGCTCTTGAGAGGACAGTGACACTGATACTCCTCGGAATCAGCACTGCGTTAAACTCGGCAGCTGCTGCTAGACCCAGTTCCTAGGGTTAGTTCTGGTTTGTTATTTGCAGGGGAGTAGCAGCAGGCTGGCTTCCCATCTCCTATTCCTGTAGTTCTCTGCTCTGCTTTTTTTGAGGGGAGGATCACTTGTGGGGTGAGAGGGGTGGAAACAAATCCCCTGTGGGGTTTCGTGGTAGGACTGTGGCTGCTCCATCCCGAGCTTGGCAAGGGGCACGGCGGTCCTTCAGTCCTAGGCAGCACAGGGTGGGTGGTCTGTGCAGTTTGCTGATGGCAGACACCGACTGGCCACCTGCACCAACACTCCTCGTGTGGCTGGACCTGCTGGGACCAGCACTCTGCAGTCAGAGCAGCTGCCCCAGTGGTGTCCTGCACGCGGCGTCTCCCATGGGGACCATGGATCCACCCTGGCAGTGACTTCAGCAGAATTGTGCCTGGCTCAGGCAAGGTTAAGGAGCTCAAACTCAGGCCCAGCATCTTCTGGGACAGCCCTCCCTATCCTCTTTGGATGGAAGTTTTTGCTTTAGGTGGTGGAAGAAGTGACAGGGAAGTGATTGTTCCCCTGTGCCGGGCACTGATGATGTGCTTTCTGCGAGCTGCTCCTGGAAAAAGTTTAGTAAGAGAGGGGAGAAAAAGGTAAAAAGCTACTAGGTAATTTGCTAATTAAATTAATTATATTTGCAAAGGTAGACATTAGAAATGACGGCTCAGATTTAAATGGAATTTAGATAACTGCAGGAAAAAAGCAGAAAGACAGAAAGCTCACAAGGGTAACAGGTAAATAATTACTTTTTGTGTCCAAGAAAAGATGGATCAGACTCTCCCCCCCCCATATTTGGAAGTTCTAAGTGAATCTTCTGCAAGTTGGACTTTTCTTTTTGGAGTTTGACCACAGTGGCACAGCTTAGATTTCTTTTAAGATGATAATCAAGCTTGTGTAGAGAAAATGGCAACTTGAAAACTGAGTGGCTGCAAAACTAATGTTCTAATCATAGCCACGATAACCTAGAATATGCCTTTTCTAGAGCAGGTCATACTTGTGAAACAATGGAAGGCAATTTGAAAAGCAGCCATTCTGAGACTTGGTGATGCCTGGGAGTGGAAAGATATCTACCAATACAGCAATTCAGCTGCTGGCTGACAAGAAGGAAAGTGTGTCCCTGCTGACTCTCTGTTTGCAGTGAGAGTAAAGACTGTGCAGGCCCTGATTTGGGGCAGCAAATTGAACAGGTTCCTGCACGTTGTTACTGCAGGTTGATTTTTGTGGGTCTTTGCTGCGCTTTGTGTGTGTGCTGGAGAGCACAGGTCAGCTAAAGAGTTGTGCTCTGATAATTTACTACCTGGCTCATTTACTCCCTGGTGACTCCTGATAACAGACAGTACAAAATACCTAGTTCATGACTATGGTATCTTCATATTTTTATCTTTCCCTTTTTTTCACTTATGTGCTTCACAGTTTAATTCTGATGTTTGTTATTATACAGCTGAGGCATAATCTCAGTTTTGTGAGTAGATGAGATATTACAGTGTTCTGCTGTACTGATGAGCCTCTCAACAGGCAGTGGCTTTGTCTGGATAAATGTACTTACTTTTTAAAAAGTTTCATTTGATCAGGTTTCCTCAGTTAAGGCAACTTACTGATATTAGTTTCATATGTCTTTGATACAGTCCTCAAATCCAGCACTCAGTTTCGATGTCAGGTAGGATTGGAGGGCTGGAAGTAGACTTTGAGTAAATCAGGTGGGGCGCTGGGCTCCTGAATGTCACTGTTTTATTTTTGAGCTGAAATGCCTTTGAACTCCTCGAGAATTTGTTTGAGTGTAAATTGAGAAGGAAACAGCAGTACTGAGGACTGTGGGGAACGAGCTCAGTGAAGGATTTACTCACTGACTCAGTAAAGATCTCAGAATTTTGTCTTGCCCAGAAAAGAGCTTCTGTGTGGGAAAAGTATCAACAAACACAATTACTCATCAGCGAGACTGGTCTTCTCTGGATTACGTTGCTCTAAATTGTTCAGCAATTCCCAGAGGGAAGAACTACTCCATTTGAGAAACATTCCCTCCAGAAAACATTCAGGGGTTTTAATTGCATTAAATGAAATGCACTGTGGCTGGATTATATTTCAAGAGAGCTGATTAATTAATAAATTAGATCGGCTAAAAGGAAATGGAAGTGAATGTGAAAAAAAAAAAAGCATTAAAAATGTGAACTTATCATACAATTAGAACACAAAGAAATACATTTACTGTCTTAATTTGCATATAGTGAGAATGGTGAGTTTTGTCATTAACCTGAAATATATTGTGGTGAAATACATGGCGAGTGATAACAAACAGTTTGCAGCTACTTTCAAATGGCCACAGCTGAGAAGCAGGAGAATGTCTGGCAGGATGTGAGAACCTCTGGACACCAATAACCAGCTCAGGCAAAACTCCAGATCCCTCTCCTCAGTGAGCAAGGACTTCTTTCTCTTTCCCCTCTGACTGCAGGATAAGGCATTTACGCCTCTGAACATGGTCTTAGAGAGTATCTTTCTAAAAACTGTGCTGCTTCTTAGGGCTCCCCACACCTTATTGTACCACCTCTCATGGGGAGCCCTTAAAGTTTTGGGGCTTCAGCAGATAAAAACTTCTAGTTGTTTTCAGGTGGAAAACACATTTCAGGGGGATGTAACCTCAGCTCAGCCTCTTGGGATATAAAGCCCAAAAGTTTTGCTTCAACTAATGATGAAAATTGGGGTTGATCTAAGGCTGACCTTCTCATTGGAACAGTCAGGGGGAGGTGTTGTATCTACCTTGTAGTCAAGAACTCTGTCGAGGGAAGGATAGAGCTGGGTGAGGACCAGTGAGGGCAGTAAAGTGTTTGACTAAAGCTGGGAGTTGCTGGTCTGTGCCTGGACTGAAAGAATTCCTGACATGAAGATTTAAAGGAAGCTGATGAAAGATAAGGGGAAAAAGGGTTGCACCATCCTCATGTTCCATGTGGGAAAGCGATGCAGAGAGTGTTTCTAAGGAGTGGTAGCACTTAATCCAGACTTCCAGTTAGAGCTCAGCCCAGCAGACCCATAATTAAGACAGTTTTGGCCTGAATTTGAGTTGTTATTCTCTGATTACACGAGCCAGGCAGCCATGAAGTTGCTGCTCTATCTCTGTAATAGTGAGAATGAAATGACAGTCAGAGATCTGGAAACTGATGATTTTTGAAGCATAGAAGGTATTCCCATATGCGTGAGCTGGGACTGAGCAGACAACACAGCCAAGTCTTGAGGCTCAGATCAAAATCTCACTCATAGTTTGAGAGGTAGTTACTGGAATGGTGAAATGCCAGGAGCATAAAACTCTAAAATCCTGTGTACTGACTAGTTCTCATGATAAATGATGCCTCAGGATAGACATGCAAATAACGAGATACCTGAAGTACAGTTGCTTGTGGATTAGATATGCAGGATCTGCTTCTCAGCTCTGTTGTGCTGGAGTAAGGTGACATGGCACCCAATTAAATCAGTAGCACTGTGCAGGATGGAGCTGGTGTGTACAGGGGTGGAGAGCTGATCCCTGTGTGCCATAAAACACTGGTGATTTTAAATCCTGTACCCATAAAGTGCCTCTTTTGCTGCCATTGACTTCAGTGGGGAATGAGAGTGCTCAGGATACTGTGGCAAGAGGTCTGATCTGTGCCTATCCACAGGCCTGGCTTGTGCTTTAGGGCCTGATCCTTCTGTCCCTGTCTGCATTCCCAAAGCCATCAGTGCAACAGCTATTGTGTGAAAGGGATACAGGATCAGCCCCGTCTCCTTCATTCTCCAGCTGCTAATTTTTAAAATATGCTGGAGGAAAAATAATGTGTCTAATTAATTATGCTTTTTTCCCTCGCAGCTCTTTAAATGTAAGGTCAGATTTCTAATGATGAGAGTTTCCATTGAGAATTACTCATGAAAAACCCCAACCGAACAGTTTTCCTCCACTACAAGACATTCTTCTTAGATGAAACATTAGAAACAATTAAAACATTTAGAAAGTTAATAAAGAGCCACTCTGAAGTGGGAAAAGGAAAGCCATGCTCATCTACTGAAGTGCTCAGAATGAATTGCTCTTACAGTATCTTCCAGTAAGTCCTTTAATATTAATGTAATTAAGAGTGGAATTTTGCACCAGTTCATTCTTGGAAGGTTCTTCACTGGGATTTTGTGTCTTTCACTTCCCTTTGTGCATTTTATCCTCCTTCTACCTAGAGGATGGATTATCAAGCTGGGCAGCTCCAGAAGGAATGGAGCAAAGGGGAAGGGAAGAAAGCCAGAGTGCAGGTTGTGCTGGTGCTGCAGCAGAGCTCAGTGGCAGGTGATTTGCTGCCTGGCCATTTCTCCACTCGAAATACGCAACTCTCTGTTGTCCAGGGGATGTCTTCTTGCCCCCCTCACCTCCCTTGTGTCTCCACATGCGTATGTGCAAGCGTGTACAGGTTTCTTCCCTCTTTCCACTCTCTCCTTAAGGATAACTGTAGGGTGAGTCAGAGAAACGAACAGCTGGCAGGTTCTACAAATGGTTTTAGGGAGGGGTCACCAACGAGGGGGATGTAGATGCGTGTCCTTGCTCACAAAATGGCAGCCTGCAAAGAGATTTGCCAAACACATCCTGGCAGATGGACTTGTGCTCCCAATTATCAAGGACAGATGCAACTCTCCACAGCACGTCCACGAGCGCTTGTCGTGACTGCGCTGCTCTCGTATCGAACAGAAAAGTCCCTTAAACGCCTGCAGCCTCCTTATCTCATGCAGATGGAGCTCTGAGTTTCATCTATGTTGCATGGAACTTCTTGCAAGACAAGTGTGTTTAATGGTGCAAAATGCCAGCCCTCCAGCAGCAGGGAGTTTTTAACCGGCTCCTTTAAAAATTCATTTGGAACACGGCTTTCCCTCTGATTCAGAAGAGCTTCTTCTGGAATGCCACGAACTGAATACTACACATTGAAACCTTGGCTGAACTTTAATTGTGAGACATCTTAGAGGCAGTCAAGGACTGTCTGTAGAGTAATTAGTAACTCCACAGCCCTGGGTTTAAGTGTGGTGCCAGGGGGGTGATTTATGGCTCGAACAGGTGAGGCTTTGGGCTCTAGGCAAGCTGAATGTGTGTCGCGTGTGCAGTCACACCAAACTTATTTATGTATCCATCAGCTTTCTCTTATATTTGAACACTCAGGAAGAACAGCCCTACCTGTTTGCAGCTAATCACATCGTCCGATTAAACTGTAGCAGGCAGCACCTTATGATGTGAAAATAGTGGTTTATTCCCTTATTGCTACTGCTGGCACCTGTGTTTCAGGCTGCTGTGCAGTTAGGAGCCATTTGTTATTGTTTTCTTTTTTTTTTGCCGTTCAAAGTTGACATTTTCCCACTCATTCAGTAGCTGTCAGGAAACTTGCAGTTGCAGCCAGGAGAGCCGGTGGCTGTGCCAGGCTACCTGGGAAGCTCAAAGCTGAGTTGGTTTAAGGAAGTTCTCATTTGCAGCCTCAAGGCACGTGTTCATTTTGCAAGGGACAATATCTCCCCTTAATCCTGTGTTTGGAAAGCCTTGGAGTAAGACTGAAATTTGGAGAAAGGGAATGTTTGAGTTGAAGCAAATTACATATTCCACGTACTGAATGCTGTGCAAAGAAATGGAAGCTTAGTGTAATTCCCAAATAAGTCAAAGTCATCATGGCAATCATGTAGATGTTTCTGTGACTTTGATGTTCGGGTGTGGATCTGCCAGGGAACAAGTATGAAGCAGAATAAATCAACTACATTATCTTTTTCTGCACTTTTGGGTAGGAATCTTTTTGATCCCTTCAGCTGCCCTTGCTGGGACGAGGTGTTCGTAGGGAAATGAGAGTTTCTCTGAGTTCTCTTAGAAGTTCTTCCTTTGCCTTTCACATCCCTTTGCCTCTGCCTTGTTCTTGGTGATATCGTGATATCGTGCCTGTGTTGCACCTCCCTGACTCACCCCCAAGCCTTTCAGATTGTTCCAGCTGCTTTGAAGGCTGTGAGAAAATAATAGTTGTGAAACCAGCAGCAGTTTTTGGTTGTTAAATACTGGTCACGGAAATGCTGTGCCTTTCTGGAGACAGTCTGGGCCACCACATGAGGATGTGACGACAGAATTAAACGTGGTCCTCCTTGGTGTGGCAGGACACAGAGTGTGTGTGTCACGTGCTGCTGAATTCCACAGGCCAGGGGCAATTTTGTGGTCGTAGATCGAAATCCAGGTGGTCACCAATTTCTGTCTACTTGGACAAAGAGGGGAAAGCCAGAAGAGTAAGTAGCCATGGTACTTACCACTGATATTAGAGCTCTTTTCATCTTCAAAGGGCTTTGTAAATGTGAAGTAATTAATCAGATCCTTGAAAGGCAGCGAGACAGCCAAGGATGGTAGGAATTTGAGACACATGGCAGCCACAAAGTCTGCAGCTGCTGAGATCAGAGCTGGGAGGTGGAGGATGGAGGGGCACAGCCCTGGGACCCATCTTGCACTGGAAGGAGTCTTGTGAAAGATATGGGGTGTGTGAAGGGGAAGGGGAGAGGACAGGGAATGTGATGACTGATGGGAATGGCTGTTCATCTCCAGGACCCTCCTAGAGCTTGTCAAAAAATCCTTGCATTTTCTGAATGTGGTGATCAAAGAAGTACCTGCCAGAGATGTGAGAACCCTGAGCAAGGAACAAGAAAGACCTGCTTCCATCTAGGAACCCAAAAGACGTTGTGTGTGCTGCTGTAGGTGCACAGGAGTCTTGTCTGCCTCTCTCTCCAGGACACAGAGCCACGCTCTAATCTCTCCCTGAAAAGACCCATCTGTCCAGGCTATTCAAGTGACATTTGCACTTCAATGCCCTGTGATCATCCCTGTTCAGTGGCTTCCTGGATATTATGGAGAAAGAGGGACAGAATCGGTTTTTCTGCGCTCACTCCCAGCTCTCTGGTGTGAAATCATTTTCAGGCGTGGGGACTGTGAGCAGCATTTCCCAGGAATGTGCTGTTACTCGGAGATGACATCATGATTATATCCCAGGGACCAAGAGGGAATGCAAGGGATTTCTAACCTGGCTGTTTTCTGATATCCTCCAGATCAAAAGGCGTTTGACCTCTCTTCAAGCTCAGGTCACTGTTACTAAGGGGACTGCCCTCATGTCAGGAAACTTGAGGTCTGCCCTTTGCCTTGGAATTAGCATTGGAAGTGTTTGAATATTCAGTTTATGCACATCTTCGGCCACTACTCAGATGCCTTTAGCAGGTTGTACATGATTAGGATGGAAGGGGAATCATCTCAATCTTTCATCAGCACAGCATTAACCAATCTCTAGGTTTTATATTTAAAAAAAGGACTAATTTCTTACCATGCCTGTTGAAAGGAATAAGCATTAAATTCTTTAATTTATCCCAAACGCAAAATTCAGGGAAAACATAAGTGTTACAAATGGAAAGTAAAAGTTGAGGGGATTTTTTTTCGTCTGTTGTAATATAAGAAAAAATTAGCAATAATCACAATAGCCCCAAGTTGTTGAAATATATTTACATTTTAACCTTTTCACACTGTGGCTGCAATGTAACATCGTGTGACATTTCATCACTAATGGCATATCAGCTGCCTTGAGGAAAACCATCAGGAAAACAAAACACTGTTTATTAGCTTTATTCTGGCCCAGCGTGCTTTTCATTAACAAATGAAAAGTTTATTCAAACTAATTCCTTCTTTAGTTCCTGGGAGCAGTAATGCTGACAATTAATGTGGCGTTTTGCAGTTTGCACTTGTCTCTGTAGCCTGGCCCACACACAAATAGTAGTGGTGGAAATAAATTGGTTTCTAAATCAATTTAATAAAATCACTGTAACCCCCCTGTGTGGACATTCTTAAAAGTGAATTAAGCTAACACGATATTAGCCATTCTGAAAGCAATTTATGTGCCCTCGCTTGGAAGCTGCTCCAATCCAGCTAAATTGATTTAGAAACCGATTTAGTTAAACCGGTGTAATTTCTGTGCGTGTAGACCAGACTTATATTCACCATAAATTACTGCAATATCAGCTAATCTCATCACAGAGCATTATCAAATGTCCATGCTTGTGAGAATAAACCGGAATCAGAGGCAAGAATTATAGGTGAGAAGTTTCTGTGAGATGCTTGGTGGAAAGAGAGTAAACAGGGCACAGAAATTGGTGTATGAGTGGAGTTGCACTGATTTATTTAAGTTGAAGACCAAGCAAAGTGCCCTGGAAAGTATCTGAGTAACCTTAAATGCTGATAATGTGATTTCGTTCTTTGCTATTATTGCCTGATTTTATACAAATCAAATCTTACACCCTTAGTTTGTCCTGGCTACAGATGTGCCTGCCCCATCTGAGGATACAAAGAAAAAGAGATCTGAGTTTCTTGTGCTGATTTTTGAGGTGTTCATGCCAAAATATCCTGAAGGGGAAGTGAGTCCTTAGGTGTTTAGAAATCCAGTGTTGAAATAAAATCTCATTATCCCACCAGTCTGGCAGCAATGTTTTACATCATCGGCCAGGGAGGAACAGGGTCAGACATCTATTGCTGGGTAACCATCACTCAAAAGTAGAAATTATACAGTGGGATATGAAAGACACCTTTTCAAATCTTAATGTGATAGGAAGATGAGTACCTTGCCAGACACTCCATGGCATTCCCTCTGTTGTTTCTAGATTAAGGCAGGCATCGACCCATATTTCCTTTGATAGGATAAACTCTGAATCTACATGCCAGTAACCTGAAATAAGAAGCCAGTAATACTTTCCTCATGAAAATGCTGCAGTTAGAGCAATCGAAGTTGTCACTTTCTTCTGTCCCTTGGGAAAACAATTCACAAATACCTGTGATTGTTACTGATTTCATCAGGGAGCGTGTGTTTGGTTTTAGCACAAATGGCCCTGGCTGCAATAGTGTGATCAACATTTATTGGTCCAGTCAGTCAGACCAAGGCCAGTTCTCAATGGCAGTCAGGAGCTTTTCATTTAAAAAAAGACCAGAGTGATCAGCAATAGGGTATTTGTTGGGTCCATATTTGCCCTCAAAAGAAGCTCATCATCACTTTAAAAAATATTTTCTTCCCGAAAAGGGTGGACAATTAATACATTTATTATCTTTCAGATCTTGCAGTGGTTTACTTTTCTCTCTTAAATAGAACATGAGCTCTTTTATTTTTTCTCTCTCTCTATCAGGAAGAAAGTCTTTTAAAGAAAGACCTAATTTAGCATAAAATGTATTTATTGTCAGGACTTAATAGAATGAGTAAATCATCATCTAATACAATAATATCTCAGGCTAGTTAGAAAATTTGTCAGAACATGAAGTAAGCATTGATATAGCAAAATCCCTGCAGAGCACATCTAACATGAAAAGCTGACTAATAAAATTCCTAGTTTGGCTAATAATTTTTCAAAGCATTAATACTGGAGCTCGTGTGTGAAGTCTTCCACCTTTAGCACTATGAATTATTGGAACTCTGAAAACACATTGTAAATAAGTTATAAATGCGAGTGTGTTCACAAGGATCTTTATGTTTCCTTTCATTACAATGAAAAATTCCACATAATTAAGAACCTGACTTCCACTGCCAGGGAGGAATAATGGTTAAAGGTGGAAATGAAAAACGATGCTGAGTGTGTAAACATGGAAACATACTTTGAGATAAATCTTACTTCCAAATCTCCCCCTGTCAGCCACCATCTGAATTCATATTGCATGGGGAGGGTATATGGAATACTGCAGCTACCCTTTTTAGGCAGCAAGGAGCAAGTAGGAAAGCCAGCTTTAAAATTATACAAGACGTTTTACTTTTTAAAACGGCTGTGCAGGTGTTATTTCAGCTGTAATTTTGAACATCTACAGTAAAAGATCCTCCACCGGTGTTGCTTTGCTTATAGCCATTAAAGGCAGCAGATTTACATGATCTTATTTTGGTTGAAGAAAACCCTCCTTTTCCAAGCTCGTTTGTCTCCCCAGTGGTGTTAATGGGAGCTGCGTTGTTATGCATGTGAATGAGAACGGGACTGGTGTAATTCACACACTTGCATCTAAAACTGGAGTCCAAAGTCAGCTCTGATTTGGCATAACAGTAGAAAAATCAGCTTTCACTCATTAGTCTTCATGTTTTAAGGCAGGGAAAGCACAGATGTTTGAAGATCCTTTCTGGACATCTGCAAAGTGGCTGGAAAAGAGATTAGAATGAATTTCAGTTTATTTCTGCTGATTCTTTTCCTTAGTTAAGATGCCTTGGCAGTATCTACCCCACCTGAGATTTATTACAATTATATAGCCACAGAATATCCTGAGCTGGAAGGGATGCACAAGGATCATCCAGTCCAACCCCTGGCTCTGCAGAGACACCCCAGCAATCCCACCCTGTCCCTCAGAGCGTTGTCCAAACCCTCCTGGAGCTCTGGCAGCCTTGGTGCTGTGCCCACTGCCCTGGGGAGCCTGTTCAGCGCCAACCACCCTCTGGGGGAAGAACCTTTTCCTGAGATCCAACCTGACCCTGCCCTGACAGAGCTTCAGCCGTTCCCTCAGGTCCTGTCACTTAACTTCAAGAGTTTTGTGATTCCCAGATCAGAGTGGATGAGTGGAAGTCTTGCAAAGTGTCCTGAGTTCAGTAATGTTTTTCACTGGGTGTGGACTTTCCTTTTCCTAGAGTGTATTTCTTACAAATGGACTTCTTAGCAGAGTCTTGGCTCAGTTCCTGCCCCTGAAACCAGGTCTTTCTGCTAGGTGAGAAAAGACATGTATGGCTACACAGTGCCAAGTGTCCTTAGTTCTGATTGATGCCAGGAGCTATTCAGGATGCATTTTGGACTGTCTGGGAAATACACCTCAGCCTGTGGATTGCCTCTGTTGATAATCCTAACCCTGTGTCCTCTACAGAAGTAATAATCATAGTAATATCTGGGTATTTTGTAAAGGATGAGGTGTGACGTAATTCATCAGTGTTTGAGAAATTCTGTGGGTTTCCAGGAGGGAATGGGCTCCATTAGGACTCAGTTTATTACTGGTGCTTTATTGTGACCCCCGTGGAAAAGGATATAACTACATCAGTGGTTTTCAGCACGACCTGAGGGGTCTGGGAGAGGTAACAAAAAGCTCAGAAGGTCTGAGGAAGCCAGTCATATTATTGCCACGCTCAAATTTATTGTCCTGATAGTCACACATGCATGGGAAAATTTGAGGAGTGCACAGGCAGGAGCAGCCCCGTTGCTTTGAATTAAGGTTTATAAGAGCATGTAGTGGTATTGTTAGGTAAAACTGGGCACTTGGAAAAGATGTTTCTTTTGTACAGAGGGGCCCTTTGGGCCCTTTACTCCCCTCTGTCCCTGCTCAGAGAGGTCTTCAAGCCCTTTTAAAGGCGTGTTACATTGCACTTCAAGCCTCTTTTCATTAACAAAGCAAAGTCCCTCGAATTTCTCAAAACTGCCACTCGTGTGTGAATTTCCAGAGCTCCCTGAGAGCCAGGTGGTTCAGTCTTCAGGGAGATTTCTCTAGGATGAGAGGGAGGAATTCTCTGAGCCAATCTAAGGGGCACCTGGGTAAGCAATAGAGTTTGCAACAGACTTTACTGCACAGAGCCCTGCTGCTTTACTGCCGTCCTTATTGCCTCCAGTCATGTCCCACTGGGTTTCTCCTCTGCACAGGCAGAACAAAGAGTGATGTGAAGTGGGAAAGGAGGGAAGGAAGAGGAATATATCAGGGGGAGACAATACAGTGTAAGGGGTTGAACAGTGGTGTCCATGTGACTCCGAAATAATGATTGTTCGGGAAAAAAAAAAAAATCTACCTAGCGTAATAGGCAATCAAAGTGCTGGTGAAAATCAAGCTCATTTGGGAGATGATTTGTTACTGTTATTTGTGAAGAATGACTCGAAACTACTGGGTACTTTTTTTCTTTGTGCTGCTTTTGTTTGCATGAGCTGGAATATGTTATATTGTACATCTGTGATAATGTTAGATCTCTCAGGCAGAGGAAAGAAATGAGATATGGGACAGGAGGGACACCAGTAGATTTTATTATTATTATTGGTTAGAAAATAAGAAAGATGGAATTTGAACATATTCCCTATTTTTATCAGGAATTTCGGAGTGTAAATTTTCTCCCTTTGTTATTCCCTTACAGATGGGAATAGTAAAGTGGTTTAAACCTTGAAAGCAAGTGTAAGTAATCTTAAAGTAAAAATCACTACAGGATATTGCTTCTAAAAAACAAGACCAGTAAAATTGAGGAATCCAAGGTCAACTCAAAGAATACCTAAAGCTTTATTTAGTTACAGAGATGCACAATTAAAGCATCTAAAACAACCTCACCTTATCCCTCCCATGGTATTACTCAGTAATTGTGTATTACAGGGTGCATAAGGACAAATGAAATTACACGGGCTCTGATGTTTAACCCCAGTTTTTCCTTCTTCCCTGATATCACCAGAGATCAGTTTTATGGTCTTTGTGGACTGAGCTTTCTGTGCTGCAAGAGGAGTGGTCCCTAAAGTTGATTAGTCCAGGATGAGGCCCCAGGTGAGGCTTGTGTAAAGCTGCTTCAGTGACTGACTTTGCAGTTCCAATAGTGGTGATTCCTTCAGCAGGGTCTGGGATCAGGAAAGGGGAGTAGGTATGTTTTGGTCCAGTGTTCCCTGTCCCCAGAGGTGACTGGTTCACCCTGAGTGCTGCAGGTGGAGGGTGGAAGTGGCCGCGTTGTTCCAGAGGCGTAGTGGGAGCCAAGAGTTCTCTCCCTGTTCGAGGAGGTTTGTTATCAAAGGTTCAGGCATTTCTCTCTTGTTATCATGGAGGATTTGGCCAGTTCTTTTCCACAAGTTCTCTTCTTTTCCCCTTTGAAGGAGGCTCTCATTGTTCTGTGCTCTCTCAAAGCTGGCTTTGATCAGTGCTGTGTACAGTGAGGTCCATGAGCAGCTCTCGCTCCTGCACTCACTGCAGCCTCCTGCCCTTAATAATTTTGGCACTCCAAATCCACAGCCCAGCATCGACAAATTAAAACTTTTTTGCTCTTGGCAGGCTGTACTTTATGCATGTGAACTATAATTTTCTGCTGCTCCTCTTCCCCACTGTAGAGGTTTTTAGCTTTATAGATTTTAGAAGTAGTCATGGTGTGCCTTATTTCAGAGGGATGTGGAGATGTAATGAAAGGAGCTTGCCAAGATAGAAAGAAGCAAAATGACCCGGCCTGTTTGTTTTAGAAAGAACATTAACAATTCACTAAGACAAATTCAGCCATGGATTAACTGTGTAATAACATTAATATCGTCCCTGCAGTTCGACTCTATTGATTTGTACCACAATTATATTGCCTTTCCCTTACTGTGTTTTCATACCGTGAGGCTTTATTGTCACAAATTCTAAAAGTACTTTGTGCTTTCTGTTCGGTGTCTCTTCACTGTCTGGTGGGTTTTGGGAGTACCAAAAAGGTGGAGTGTGTCTCCTGGGTGCTCCGCATTCCACTCCAAAGGCTGGAGGAGAGCAGGGAGCTCAAGGGCAGGGAGTGTGTTGTATTTATTTTAGTGGCACTCCGGTGCCTGTGTTAATCCAGATTTGTCAGTGATCTCCACCTGTATTTCCTTCCCTGTTTGCTCCAGCTCACACCTCTGTGGTGTGATCAGGAAATCTCAGTATTTTCAGATGTCTGCCTATGTTAAGCCTGCATTAGTTTTCAGGTGTCCCCCATTACTAGAAAGCCCTACATTTGAAATTAAAATGTACTATCATCCTACTGTTATCCTCCTGTTTCATTATTCTAGTTTATTAACATTTGAAGGCCTGAGAAGAATGCAGTGAGACAATAGAGGGCCTTGTAATGTGATGACTCGGATGCAGACACAGCAGGCAGGGCTTCAGGAGATTAGAAATGGTAATACTTGTAATTAGGAATTCTGCAGCCCAGAAATGTTAGTTAGAAACTCACAAGCAGAATTTAAGTGCTCAGATTAATCTGTATGGTGTGAAAATAATTATGC
Source organism: Empidonax traillii (assembly GCF_003031625.1). Lineage (NCBI taxonomy): Eukaryota > Metazoa > Chordata > Aves > Passeriformes > Tyrannidae > Empidonax > Empidonax traillii. Next base: position 899,452 of record NW_020955750.1, on the reverse strand, counting down.
CAAGCCAAGTGTTTCCCCA
>NW_020955750.1:897118-899219 GCF_003031625.1 Empidonax traillii | reverse complement strand
ATGTGATGACTCGGATGCAGACACAGCAGGCAGGGCTTCAGGAGATTAGAAATGGTAATACTTGTAATTAGGAATTCTGCAGCCCAGAAATGTTAGTTAGAAACTCACAAGCAGAATTTAAGTGCTCAGATTAATCTGTATGGTGTGAAAATAATTATGCCAAGCCAAGTGTTTCCCCACCAGGCTGTCTGGGATCAGTCCCTCGTATGGATCTTCATTTTGAGTTCCAGTGTTGGGGACACGGAACACGAGGCATCAGTGAGTGGGGTGTGAGGTGTGCCACTAAATCCAGTGTGTAACTGCTCTCTCCCACAGCTGTGAGGGACACAGAACTTCCCAGTTCTGGGTTTATGGAGATGCATTTCCACAGTCAGCCCATCCTTGTAACCTGTGCTCAAAATGCTGCTGCACTGAAAAGCACTGGGCTAAGGAGAGGAAAGTTGTACAAATGAATACCCTTTTTTTTTTTCCCCCCAGTGGATTGGCAAGTGCCATTACCATTGGATAAGTATGTCTTAATTTTCTTCAGTGCTGAGTGCATATATTTTCTATCTGTGTCTCCGGGAGACTTGTGAGCATTGAACACCTTGTTTACGATTTTCCTCTTAGGGAATTTGTCATTGTGTAAAGCAGTAAACATCGATTTTCTAAGGATCACAGAAACATTCACCTTTTAACTAGCACTAGAAATATGCAGGTTTTGGCAAAATAATGAATACATTCCATTTTTTTCCCCTGGTTCACCTCTCTCTCTGCTCTTGAGTGCTGGTTAGCAAGTCAGGGATCCCCGTGCCTGGCTATGGCTTGTTCTCTGGTGTTTTTTTCTTCACCTGGATCTGCACTTTCTCTGGCTTTGGCATCATGACCTTGCTCCTCATGCTCATGCTCCATGTGCTTCTCAGGCCAATTTTCTGTGCTCCACTTTTTACACTGGCTTTCTTTCCTTCTGGGAGGACCTTGGGATAGGGATATCAGTTCAGAAGCTGAGGTGAAAAAGCTGGTGGGTTTATTTTAGTGAGCATTAGAAAGCATCATTTAAATGTGACTGTAGAATCAATCTTTCGGTGGCTGGGTTAAACAAACACCTGTTTGGAATGTCTGGATATCCTGGGACGCATCTGAGCCTGCCCCAGAGTAGGAATGTGGAGATGAGAGAAGGCTGCCCAAGGTCCCAGGGACCCAACATTGTCATGTTTCCATTTCTTTATTTGTATAAAGAATGTACCTTGAGCTGAAAGCTCTACTGGAACACATCCAAAATACTGGGTTGTATCCTTGTTTCACTTCTATTGTGGATCATTATATTTTTAATACTGTAACTGATGTAATTAGAAATATTGATTCTATTACAAATGAAGCAATTTAACTGTAAATGTGCCAAGAGGCCAGAAAGTAATCAATCTGCTGCTGCCTTGCATGCATGAATGAATCTTGATCCAGAGTCAGCAGCGTGGGGGTTTTTTTCATTCTTTGGTTTGGATCAGTTGCCACTCATTTGGTATTGTCCCCAACTCCTGTACTTTTTTGGTTGCTTGGGGTCAAAATGATGCTAAAAGGTATAAAATGAGTGTGCTAAAATAATCTCTGATGGTATAATTAGAGGAACACTTAAAATGTGAAACAATTTCCAGTTTTAGTGCAGGATTCTCCAGTGGGAGGTCAGACTGTGGGATTTAATTGTCAGTGTAATCTGGGTCGGAGCACAGAGCGGTGACATTCTGCAGAAGGGAAAATTAAAAGCTACACTACCTGTTGTCTAAATAAGGCAGAAAAGTGAAGTCTTTATATTGCATCATTTGCAAAGCACACTGTCTGACTGGATGCACATTTCTGAACCAACAAACGTGAATAATGCACAAAGGAAATCTCGTCGGTCTCCAGAGTGGAAGGAACAGATTCGAGCCGACGGTTTAAAAAAAAAAAAAATCCACAAGGAATCTTTTAATCAACATATCACTTACTGAATTCTCTGTGTGTACCTCTAGCACAGCAGTGTGATTTTTTTTTTTTTTTTCCCTCACAAAGCTTTAGGAAAGTTCTTGGATGACATTTCTATGTAGTACTTGAAAAGAATGGAAGAAACAGCCAGTGCTGCTCTAGG
>NW_020955750.1:892423-894649 GCF_003031625.1 Empidonax traillii | reverse complement strand
GGTACTCCTCTCCCCTACATGGCTGCTACTCTAATTCCAACTGCGCCAACAACCTTCTCTTCCGTTTTCTTGAAGATGTAATTAGCAAAGGCGTTTCTGGACTTTTGATTGGTCTTTTTGTCCGGAAATTACCTGGACAAAACCATCATCAGCCCCAGGGATGGGCTGAGGGGGCAAAACCACGACACAGAAAAATCAGCTTAAGTGGGGAGATACTTATCGAGGAGGTGGTGCACTTATTACCTAAGTACTGAAATGGTACTTTACATGTCAGGCTCCACTGTACAATTTGCTTCTAATAGAAAAGAATAAAAAGTACTTAAAATAATAAAAAAGCAATCCCAGTCATAGTACTCATTAGTTAAGCGGTTCATTTTTGCACATACTGGCATGTATATACATAAGTATATCTGAGTTTGTGTGTTCTCAGACATCTGTGTGTGTGAATGTCTCTCCTTGATTTCATTATTGATGTCTCGGAGCGTCTCAACGTGCTTACACTTGCGTAGGTTAGGATGCAGATTTAAACTGCCACAGCTAACTGGAGTGGTTACAAGCGCAGGACAAGTCTTCTGTTTCCAAGAGAGATGTTGTGAGAAACAGAACACAGACTTTGTCACACTTTTCCCTAGATTTCCGTTCCCGCTCTTTCTGAAAGTCGCTTTGCCTCACAGGTGTGTGCTGGTGTGTGTTTTAGAAACAGGAGAGGACCAGTGTGCTGCATGTGGCTCCATAAGATGAGCACAGCAGATGCTGCCAACTTGTCACTCCTTGGCATGGCTGTTAATGATTCCATTACCTCAAAACACGGGACGCTGAGAGGATTTAACTGCCAGCCAGCGCTGCAGGGATTAGAGCCATTTCCTGTTTCACGTGTTTTAGTGGCGGTCCAAATCCAGTACAAACTTATCTATTAACTTTTCAGTGGAGTTAAGGCTGACCCTGAAGTGTCAGAATTGTCACCACCCCGGTGCAGAATAGCAAGAGCCCGTCTAATGGCCTGGGAATGATCACCCCTGTCTCTTTGTGGGAGGAGGAAAAAACAAAGTAGCTGGTAAAGGCACCTGATTGCAATTACTGATGGATTTCTGACTGCAGCAGAAGCAGAGCAGGATCCTACAGCAGGGTGGAAGACATAGCCAGTGCTTTAGTTGATTACAACCTCCCAGTTCAGCAAAAGTCAAACATTTCAGTCTTCCCTGAGCTTGATTTAATTTGTTTGAATGTCGTGCGCAGAAATGGAGGGGCCTGTTGGCTTCTTGACAATCTCGTTGGCATTTGATCAAAGTGGAATGTTGCTTGAATTTCACCAGAAAAAAAAAGAAAAGAAAATATAAAGAGGAAAACTGAAGTATTCAAAGGTAGATCTGGAGATGTTACTGTTTACTGGGTAGCTACAGAATTCCCTCCCCACCTCCGCTGTGTCACTTAACCCCAGTTTGGATGAGGAACATACCTGACCCCCTCCAGCTGCACAGCCCTGAAAGGTCATGCAGTTTATTTCTGCTCAAAGACTCTGTGGACGACCCACTGTGTGTTTGACTTCACTTTCTACCAGTCTAGGAGAGAGAACAGTGACCCCAAAAGATGCAGAATGGCTTCAGAACTTTTGCCAGCTTACGGCTACGTTCACACTGTCAGTTCAGAAAGCACATGCTGAGAGAACAGTTCACTCTCCTCCAGACTCCTTTGCTGCTTTTTTATTTTTTTTCACTTCTGCTTGCTGGGATTAGCCTGAAAGCAGCACAGTAACCAATAAGATAAAATATAGATAACTCAGCATTTGAGTGAAAGGGAAAGATTTTTCCAAAGGAATTAAATTAATTAGAAAACAAAGATCTTCCTTAAAAGAAAATGATTCTTTGATTTTTTTTTTCTAATTGACTATAATCAGAAATGAGCCTTTCTGAAAATTGCAGCTGTTGTTCCATTGATTCCTAAAATATTTTTGATATTTCTTTTTCATCAGCAGCAAGGACTGAACTCTTCCTCCTCCTCATATGTCTTTCAAATACCCACATTTTAATACTTAGAAACTGATTCAGAGTAATTGGCACCATGGACTTCCCAACTTACTTATCTCTCACTGATCCAAAATCAGGTTTGCATTTGAAACAAATGGTGCTTTTAAACATTATGACTTCAAGACTATCCTGCTTTCTGCAAATTGAGTTCTTCTCAATTACAGATCATCCACAAAATCAAGTTACAAACCAAAGGCCTGAC
>NW_020955750.1:886563-891840 GCF_003031625.1 Empidonax traillii | reverse complement strand
TAATTGGCACCATGGACTTCCCAACTTACTTATCTCTCACTGATCCAAAATCAGGTTTGCATTTGAAACAAATGGTGCTTTTAAACATTATGACTTCAAGACTATCCTGCTTTCTGCAAATTGAGTTCTTCTCAATTACAGATCATCCACAAAATCAAGTTACAAACCAAAGGCCTGACAGCTATTATAGGTACATAATAATGGTTGCCCTAAGTCAGACTGGATGTCCAGTTTTCCCCTGACCCCGTGTGAGCTCTCAGCACCCATGGTGTCCTTCTGAGAAAGACCCTCCCAATCTGAAATTTGGTTCCACAGCTGTCATTTGATGGACATTGCACCTACTGCCTCTGCGCCACCTGAGATTTAGAGAACCTCCCTCTCTCGTACTCTGTGTCAGCTCCATGCAGACCTGAAGTATTGCAGTTGTAGTAATTCCTTATGTGAAAGGTTTTCCTTTCCTTTGGTCACCATATGAAGCTGTTTCAGCACTCTATGGACCTGTGGAGCTTTCCCAGTTCTACCAGAAGCCTTTGCGCCGGTGGGATCAGAACAGTGCTCAGGGTGCAGAACGTCAGGACTCACTTCTCTAATCTCCAATCCCCCTCATTTGTGTTTGGCTGTCAGAGAGAGAATGACACTGATTACAACAGGACCTTCCCTTTGGTTGTTTTTGATACTGGGGAAGAAAAACCCACACCAGTCAGGAAATATGGAGAACTCTAGAGTTAAAATTGCAGGACTCGGCAGAAGGAAGATGGATTCAAGGTTCCCTAGGAAGAAAAGGGAGGAGAAATGGTAGATAAGTTGTAAAAGGGAGAAGCAGAGACTGTAAATGCCATACTGTTACATTACTATAAATATATTGTTTATCTTCTCTCTTTCCTCCTTGCAACACTTACATTTGGAATAGAAATGGTCTGCAAGCTTTTCTTGAGCTTCTTTTGAATTTCTTTCACCTTACTTTAACTTTTTTTTTTTTTTTTTTTAACATGGAAGAATCTTTTTATCTGGATATTCACAAACTGGGATCTGTAGTTTTTCTCCTAGTATGCAACTTTAGAAAAACATATCAAGTGCCTGTTAGTTAATATGAAACTTAGAAAGTTAGAACCTGAACGGTTTGGTAAATGAAGAAAAAAAGCTGAAAAAACCCTCACCATGTGCTAATTGTTAATACAAACCAAGATGGCCTCAGTGAAAGAAGGAGGCAAGCAAATGAAAAAGCACTTCAGCTGTTCACAAGGATGAAACACAGGCAGATACTCTGGAGAATCTGTTCCAACACAGCTCCCTGGAGCAGAGCTGGGGCTCTGTGCTGGGGAAGATAACCAAATAGCCCAATCTCCCGTTCAATGGATAAGCCCTCAAAGAGAAAGACACACCTTTAGATTGGTCTTGCTGAGCTTATTATTTTTCTGCTCCACTCTCTGTCCTCATTTGACATATTTAGTAATGTGAGATGCTCCTCCTGATGTCTGGCCTTCCCTGCCAAGTTTTCAGAATTAGGACCACAGTTGGAAGTCAGACAAATAATCTCAGCAGATCCACAGAGCAGAAACTGGGCTATCTAAAACATCCACTCTGCTTTAATTTGCTTTATGTACTCTAGTCCAACTTTTTTTTTTAAAATTTTGAGAACTTATGACCCAAAACAAAAGCACTATGTGCTGCTTATGGACTGATTCAGCACTTCTGATAAATCCTGGGTCTTGTGCACAGTGTGACTGTTCAGCACTGAAGCTGCTTGGACAGTTCCCAACAGAAGTGAAGGTGCATTCCCTGATTTTGTAGCTCAGGAGCTTGTGTTGTTTCTGATGCATGCAAAGCTGAGAAGGAAATTCTAGAACCCGAAGTATTATTAAACCTGACAGAGTGAGGCATTCACTCCTCCACCCTGATCTCAGCATCCAGACCTTCTCAGACAAGATGTGGTGAGAGGTGTAATCTGATTCACTGTATTCCAAATCCCCGTATCTTGTTTGATGTTCACACACAACAGTGATCTTAGAGGTCTTTTCCAACCTTACTGATTCTGTGGCAGGAGCACTTAAGTCCCAGCAGTTGTCCCAGTGGCTGAAAGATACTTAAAAAAAGACTCCTGCAGCCCTAGTCCTCTGAAAGGACAAGTTTCAGAGTGCTAAAAGTCACCAGTGTGCTCATACAATTTACGCATATTGATTAATTTAGTCTAGAGCCTTTGAAATGGATAGAGTGAGGAGAAAAGGGAGAGCTTGAAAATCATTGCCAGGGCACTGTAAGCAGTCACAATTAACTGCTCTTTAAAAAAAAAAACCACGAACCAAACCAAACTGTAGGAGACTGTACAGTGACTTGCAGCTGCCTGAAAGACAGGACTCATATTTCTTTTGTGATTTGCATTTATGTGTGAAGTGTTTTGTGAGACAGCCCAGTGCCTTCAAATATTTCATTAGAGACCAATGATTAAGACAGAAAGACTTATGGAGATGCAGTCAAGGGCACTTATGAAATGTTTGTTTGTATGTGCTGGGGCTAGCAATGCAAATCAAATAACAGGAACAAACTCAGTACTTTCTTGCCTGGTGGCTCCAAGTTCCCTGTTGTGGATGTTACCTGGGGGTTTATTGTTGTTTTTACGGACAGGAGCTTTAAAAACTGCTTTGTATTCTTTCTGAGCTTTGCTGCAGTTAGCAAAATCCTGTAAAGCATCAAATCTGGCAATATTATATCTCTGTAAACGAAAGGTCATTACTGCCTCTGTTTTCCTTCATTGTTGCAGTTTTGTTCAAACAAACAACCCCCCCTCAAGTGAATCACCTCTGTGTTACTCCTGGTGCGGTGCTGGGGTGGGTCTCACAGCAAAGAGCTGATTCAAACAGAGGGGCTTTTCAAATCAGATGATAGGAGTATTTTATAAAAGCACCAATTCTGTGTATTAAGCACTAAGAGAAAACTTGGGCCCAGACTCACAGAAGCACTTAGGACTTTGGAACTGAAGATCCCGTCGATGCGAACCCAGAACACGGTGTCCTTGTCGTAAGCTGACAAACATTGCCAGGCATAAGATCATGAGTAGTGTAAGAGTATTGATCCTTAGGGGGTGCAAAATTGGCTTCATTGTACTTAATTCACCTGGATATTCACTTTTATACCCAGTCCTTAAGCCTCGTGCACAGTCCTTCAGGCGTGTGTGTGGTACTGATGATTCAGAGGAGCATTTGTACCCTGTCACTGCTTACAGGAATTGAAGCCCTGGTCAGGTTTGATACACAAATGTTAGAGGGGTGAAACCTGAAAGCTTGAAAAGCTTGTGACTCACCAAGAATGAGTAAGGACTGAAATACAAGCTCTGAACAGCAGCATAAGATAAAATGCTGCTGGAAAATTTATTTTTACATTGTCTGGTTTGAGTTTACAACATATAAACGGAGCACTGGCAACTCTAGCAGGGAATATTGTGTGTCACACAATGCTTGACTTGATTTTTAAAGCCCTAGCTGCTGGAATCATGGGATTGCATAAATTCTCCACTGTAATTTATATAAATAATTGAATTTCTAGTGATTATTTCTGAAAGTTTGACACCACCACTCCTATAGAATAAATTATTAAGGGGGGGAAACCCCTTAAAATTTATTGCTTTTTAAAAGGCTCATATTTGTAAATTGTTTCTGTGATTAGTTGGAGTTGACAGTATTTGAATGCATTACTTTTGTCAATATTCTGAATGAAAATGAAATTATACAGAATTTTGGGGGAGTGATTTGTTTTGTTTTGTTTTTAAATTCTGTGCATTTGCATTCACTAGCAGTGACCTGGTTCAGAAATATTTGAACAATGACTTTTACTGGTGCTGTCCAGCTAAAAATTGTGCGTGGCCTTCACACTGCGGTGGTGTCTAAAGGTGTTTTAAGGTTAGAGACAACCCATATAAGGGTATTTCAAGATTAGAGACATCGTTTCTGCTTAAGTGGAAGGCAGGCAGTGAATTTCTCTCTCATCTCTCTGAGCTGTGGGTCCCACACTGTAGTTTCCGCTACAATTCCGGAGTTACAGAAGTGGGAAGGAGGGCCTGACACAGCAACAACAGGTCCTCACGCCGTTCCAGGAGTAACTGAAACAACTCCTTCTATTCATTGAAGTGTTCTCATCAGATAATCTAATGATACAACTTAGTCTCCCTTGCCTTTAGGTTCTCAAAAGCCTCTGTTTGTCCAGGTTAGGGCAGAATTTCGATTATTTGTTGAATAACTCCCCTGGCTCGTGTTTTCACACGTGCAAAGCATGGGGGCAGGAATGTGCAGTAAGACCCAGCTTTTCTGCAGAGGGCCAGTTTGGGAATAATCCAGGGTGCTGATCTCTCAGATGGAAAAAACTAGTGGTTCTGAGTGAGGGTTGGACACTGGGTTTATTTTAAAAATCTTGTTATGTTTTGAAAAAGAATTTGATTTGGGCATCATAACTAACTCAGAATGTAAAATGAGAGAGAGAGAGAAGGGTGGGGGAAAATTCTCCAGACCTTGAAAGGACAAAAAAGTTTTCGGTTCCCATCCCTCTGGAGGGCCCCAGCTTATTTAAAGGCTGAAGTGAGCTGTGGGACTGCTTAGCTTGTTTTTGACTTCACAGAGCTGGAAGGAGCACTGAAGGAGTAGGCTTTCTCTGTGTAGCAATGAGCCATATGGGGAGTTTGTGCAATATCTCCTTGTGGGGAAAGGAATGAAACAAGAATCGTGATTCTCTGTTCCTTCTTTAGAAAGCCCCTCATTATAAGATTCCTGCTCCTGGAATAGACCCCACCCTCTGACACGGGGAGCCAACCACCTTCTTAATAGCAGACACTCCGTTGTAACACACACACACACACAATGCGTGGCTCCACGCCAGGCTGTAATTTGTTTTTGACATCTATCTACTGACTAATGTGACAACCCACACAAGTATTTATTTCCAGAAGGAGGAATGCATAATGAGAGCTGTAGCTCTCCCAAGTTCTGAAGAGCCGTTTAATGAAAGGAGGGGGAAAGAGCAGCCTCCCACCCTCCCTCCCAAATGACAGGTTTTTCAAAGCCCGAGCACCAAATTCAACAACTTTGAAGTTGGCCTTATGCATTTTTTTTTTAGCTGCCATTTTCTCTCTGCTGTAGCTTCAGAGAAGCCGGTGTTTGTTCTTTGTTGGGCTGGGGGTATTTGGGGACTTAAAAGAGAGACGTTGCCAGGATGTGAATGGCTGAGAGCTGGAAAGGCAAAAGCCTGGATCACACACTGCACTGCACATGAATGCCACATGCTCCTGCACAC